>NW_024882501.1:0-261960 GCF_019059575.1 Amphibalanus amphitrite | reverse complement strand
GAAGGACGACAATTTTTTACGAAGAAGTATTTTTTAACCCTCGCCCGCACATGCCATTTTCCCATCCTAGAACGCACATGGGGGGGGGGGGTGGTTGCCACCCCCCCCCCCCGCGCCATTTCGTTCCTGTTGGAGATAGAGCTTAGCAGTAAAAAAAAAGATTCTTTGGGAAGAGACGAATCCAATGATACCCAGTTTTACCTTCTCAGGTCAGTCATTGACCTTCCAGGTCAGGTCAAACTAAAAAAATGTTGCTGTTTTGGGTCACCGTTGGATATCAAGTGCGCTGCCTATCAAATACCGATGACGATGCTGTTTTCTGGTGCCAAGCCAGCTAGAACCTCTTTGTCACACTATCCGACCAGAATTTTGCTGCTGAGGTCATTTCAGGTCAAGTTAGGTCAAGGTCAATTATATGTGTTTGTATGTCTGTGTGTGTCTGTGTGTATACTGATGTGTGCACCGATTGTTTTTGGGTCCATATCACATGAAATCATGATCTGAGAAGCTTTTACCAAAAATGCAGTCAAAAAACTTCACAAAAAGTAAATTCCGCTTGCCTAAAACGCAATTATCTTAGATGACCTAGGTTGACCTTGACCCTGACCTTGACCCCTGTACATCGTCGAACAACATGTTCCATGATAGGTGGGAGGTAAGACTGGCAAAAAAGGCCGAAATCAGGGTGTCAAAAGCTCACAAGGCCCATGGCAAACGCAAGATGTTGAGAATTGGCCATTTGGGTCATGACATGACCTGAAAAACAAGGTCATATCTCCGAAACCAAAAATCACAGAAACTTGAAATTTTCAGTGGACATCAAGAAAGGATAGACGAGCAGCTATACGAAAAATCAGCCTTCTAGCTCTAAAAATGTTGAGTGCAGAGCAGAAAGACTGCCTGGGGGGGTGGCAACCACCCCCCCCCCCCATGTGCGGGCGAGGGTTAATGTTCGCTTCGCTACTTATCATGGCATGGTGATGGCTAACAGCTTATGATTAAGTATAGAATTGACATTCAATGGAAGTCAGTGCGTCAGTTCTGGAACATGTATCAAACGCTTCCTTTGGTTCTCTTATAAGGCATTCGTCAATCAGCAAGAAGAATAGAATTACTGGGCCTCTAACTGCCGAGACTACCGATTATTATATTAGCACCAAATATCACAATACCGCCCGCAATGTTATAAACAGCGACGTGATTTTGCTGCCGCAGACTGTGCGGACCAGAGCGGCCAGCCCCACCAGCACGGTACCTCCTGGGAGGAGAACTGCTCCATCTACAGCTGTGACAACGGCACCGCCACTAGCTCTCCCAAGGAGTGTCCACCACCGGGAGACAGTCAGTGCCGACGGACCAACCCCGGCGAGTGCTGTCCGATCTACGACTGCGGTGAGCAGTGGGAATGGCCAACAACACCTCACAGCAGGAAAATAGTGTAGCTAATGAGGGTGTCGATGCAGGAAGATGTTTCCGAATTCGTTTACACCATGATCCTATCGACTAAAGCATATCCTATTCAAACTTAGGTATCTGAAACTGACGGTATGCCTACTCGATTTTTATATATTGTCTGGACTAGGTAAACACTTACCTGTAACTTATGTGCGATCCGTGATCGTTGAGATCCGTGACCTCATTTTGATCACATCTCATGGCACATCCAAACACAACATAACATATATGTTAAGCACAACCACCGCACCAAGGCTGCGCAGTGCGCACTCCCCAATCCGCCCATGATGACGACACTGCATCCCCACCCCGCGGCAGGCTGCATCGATGATGACGGTACACGTCACGAACACGGCTCGCACTGGACTTCCAACTGTCAGGAGCTTGACTGTAAGCACGGCATCGCAAACAGTCGGCCGGTAACCTGTCCGGACGCTCCGCGACCTGACTGTACTCCGCTACCAATCACGGTCGGCCGCTGTTGCCCCGAGTTCAACTGTAGCTGCGATGCGGTTACGTGCCCGTCGTATCCGACGGCGTCTGGTTGTCAGCAGAGCGGTACCAGTGCAGACGGATGCTGCACGCTCTACACCTGCGAGGGAGGTTAGTGGAGGGCTGTTACTCGTGAGAGGGAGGTTAGTGGAGGGCTGTTACTCGTGAGAGGGAGGTTAGTGGAGGGCTGTTACTCGTGAGAGGGAGGTTAGTGGAGGGCTGTTACTCGTGAGAGGGAGGTTAGTGGAGGGCTGGCCTGTTACTCGTGAGAGGGAGGTTAGTGGAGGGCTGTTACTCGTGAGAGGGAAGTCAGTGGAGAATCGTCAGTAGAAAATTGTTTTCCGTGAGACGGAGGTCAGTGGAGAGTTGTTTCTCGCGAGAGGAGGTCAGTGGAGAGCTGTATGTATTCGTGGGAGAGAGGTCAGTGCTATCAATGCCCAGCCGATTTAAATACCAATCACCCAAATCAGTCTTCCGCCCGGTAGCCGCGTCGTCTGATCGACTATGACCTGCAGCATGTTGACCCCGCTGACCCGTCTGCAGACTGCAGGGACGACCTGAACAGGGTGCACACCGATGGCTCGAGCTGGTTCGTCGGCTGTGCCCAGTACCGGTGTTCCGCCGGCAACATTGAGCCTGTGACAGAACCATGCCCTCCGGCGCCCCACGAGAACTGTACAGCCATCTATCTAAAAGGAGACAGCGACGCAGACGGTGATGTACCACAGCCCGTTACAGCCCGCGATGCTTATTGAACTTGGGACTCATTGAAAGGGATGGAAATAGGTATACTTTGTCTGATAAAACGCATATGCAAGGCGTAGTTTTTTAACAGCAACCAATGTTATAAATAGGTGAATATATCTTTAAGCCAATTCATGCAGGTGGCATATAGTGCAAACGATGCGCGCAGGTTATTTGTGCATTTTTCTCTCTTTGTAGCTGAGCGATTCTCCTCTTTGCCCTAATATGCAAAACTTTCATCCAGCTTTTGCTCGACGATATATGTATTGATTATGTATGTAGGTATGTAGAACAGTAACTAGATACATCAAACTATCACTTCCTCGTCATAACTCTCTCTCGTTTCGTTCAGGTAACGTCTGCTGCCCGATCTATGACTGTGCCATCCCGGAATGTGTACTCGGAGAGCGCTCCTTTGATGGGTGCAACCACTGCCAGTGTCTCCACCCCGGCAAACTGATCTGCACCGAAAATATCTGCACAGAGAAGGGTGAGGTGACTTCGATTCAGCCAATCGTTATAGAAGCTTGACAACTCTTTTGCATATGATACTGCAGGATGATGCATAATTTATCATTTTGTCGTTGTATACGTATGTTTTGCCAATTTAGAGCGTTGCCTTTACGGTAATGTGTTTTTTTTTACGTTGCATTTATAAGTTGTTGCCTTTTTTGCTTTAGTATCACTGGAGCATCCCTTTAACTATATTGCTTGCTTGCCTATATGTCATAAATTCTTTCGTCCTAAGTTTCTCCCTCGGGTTTTCTTAAATCATAACTATGTCACAGAAATGCTTTACATCGCTTCAATGTTTCCGCTCCTCAGGGTGTTCCATCGATACTCTAACGAACGGCGTGGAGACAAAGGAACACGGGGCTACGTGGAGTTCTAAGGAAAACCCGTGTTATGAATACACGTGTCAGTACGGAGTCATACGCAACAAGTGAGAAAATTTGATCGATGATGATAGGACTTTAGCCATTCATGATCTAGACTTATGTCATGATGATTCGCTGTGAATTTCCAGGAATGACTAAAGCATGCTAGCACGGTCCATACCTATGTCCGTTTTAACCCTCGCCGGCCGAGGGGGGGCGGGTGCCGCCCCCCCCCCATAGGGTTTTTTCGCGATAGCTCCGAACACGCTGGCGATAGAGTGCTGAAACTTGGCATACCTGACCTTTGATCCAAGCCGCATCTTTTGACACCAACCGTATTTTTGGGTCAGGTCAGGTTCACTGACCTATGACGTCATAAGTGAACCTCTGCACGGTCTTCAGATGTCGCAACTTCGCAACGCCCTCACTGCCAGAGGAGATGTCACAGGGAAATGAAACTTGCAGGATCTAGTATCCATTATGAGTCTCATAACTTGTATATCTCGGATTTTTCCTAAAGGTCATATGAGGTCAGGTCATTTTCGTGACCTCACCATTATAAGTCAATGGGGAAAAATGAAAACTGCTATTCTGGCGCCGGGAACGATCTCCAACTATCTCAAGCACACAGAATCGTGATTTGATGCACTCCTTGCAAGGTTAGATGCGTCACTTTTGCAATGTTGACCTTCCGTGACGTCATTTATGACGTCATCAACGTCATATTAGTTTTTCGTCAATAACTCCCGATAAAATTGAGCTAGCGAGTCGAAAAAGCCACCAATGGACTCAGGAAGACCTGCCGAATCGAATGATATGCGACATGACCTCTTTCGACCAACTTCGTGACCTGGGGGTGCTGACCTGACCTTGACCTGAGGTCAACACCCCAAGTTGACCTGACCCAAACAAAAAGTATATCATTCGACGCGCCTGAGTGAGGCGAACACGATGCTGCCAAAATCACGGCTCTGCGGCCGTTTTTTTGCGAAGTTATTCACCACAAACTGAACCGTACCCTGGGGCACTTGACCTGACCTCAGAGGTCACCGGTTTACCTAGGACCTTAAAATCGGGTACCGGTCTCTGCGTCTCGTAACGGCGCACACGCTCGTTTTTTCCGCGACGCTCTAGCTCCACCAGGGGCGAAACGGCGAGGGGGGTCGTACCCGCCCCCCCCCCCCTCGGCCGGCGCGTATGTAGAAAACCAATAGGTCCGGCGAGGGTTAATCACCGTCTGTATTTTCCCCGATGCTTGGACCCTCACCATTATTCCCCGGTCGGCAGAGTGAAGCAGTGCCCACCGAAGCCAGGTGCCCACTGCACTGAGAAGCCCATCACCGGCATATGCTGCCCAGACTGGGAGTGTCCCAACAGTGCGTGCCCGGAGGGTGAGCTCACTTCACCACGCTCCTGGCAAGACGACTGCAACATTTGCACGTGCACTGATTCGGGTGTGCTGTGCACAGACTTTGACTGTCACAAAAGTAAGTGGTGTGCATTACCTACACTCGCACTCCTACCTACTTGAAAAATGAATAGGGCATCGTTGCGGCTCATTTTCAGTAGAATTCCCTGCAGTTTTTATTTTCTCTGCTATTCCAACCGATATTAGTTGAGACTAGAGAAATTTCCTCGTGTCATAATGGCATTATTTTTCCCCGGTCTAATAGCTGTGCTAACCTGAATTGAAAACATTTTTGAAAAAAATGTAACTTTTAATGCCTATTACCTATAAACTTTCCATTGTTTATCTAATGCCTCAAGTCTCAACATTAAAACAAACAATATGTAAACATTTATACGTACCTCAGCATTACGATAGGCGTTATCACAAGTGTATTCGCGGCCATTGGGGCGACGTAAGAAAAGAAGAAACCAACTGGCCCCAAGAACTTTAACTTATCAGTTAGCATGCACCTTTTCCTTGATGTGTAGAGAATTTACCATTATTTGTTACAGAAAATTGCATTTAAAATCTTCCATTTATGCTTTTTTCATCGTTTGCACGATCTGTTCTTTTACTAAGCTAGAAACACTAATTAGAAATAGTTCCCGCATCATCAAGAACAATAGGGAAGGCTTGAAGTGAATAAAATAATTTAAACGGTTTTGTACTCTATGTGAAGGCACTTCTAAAATTACCTGTAGAAATATTGAAGGCAAAAGTTCAACCTTTTCACAAGACGGATGTCTATAAACATATTTAACCCTCGCACGACCAGGCCATGGATGATATAACACTGGATTGGTGTCTCGTGGAAATTAACCCGCGCCCTGCGGGGGGGGGTGTTTGAACACCCCCCCTTGTGGTTTTTCGCGAATATCTCAAAAACGGCGGCGCGGAGCGCCGCCGTTTTTGGTACACCTTATCATACATCAATTCTACACATGTTGTGAAATTTTCAGACCAAGGTCATTCAAGGTCAGGTCACCAGGTCACTTGAAGTGACCTCAACTCATAAAAACTTTCAATGTCTGTCATAGCTACACCGAGTGACCGATGGCTTTGAAACTTTCAGCGATTGCTAAGAGCAATAGCACGTACAAAATGTATATCTCAGAATTTTGATATCGATGACCTAAGGTCAGGTCAATTTTGCGACCTCCCCATTATAAGTCAATGGGAGAAAATTGAAATGCGCCTCTTTTGGATGAAAGACATTATAAACACTCCCAAACACCGAATTACAAGTGGTTTAGACGCACTGAACTTGAAAATGGTGTCCGTGACCCTTGTTTATGCCCTGAGGTCATCTTAGGTCACGAATGGTATCTAACAGTTTTTCGCAAATAACTTTTGATAGAGGCATGCTAGAGCGATGAAAACGCCTTAGATGTGTTCAGCTCGACGATACGGATCGACTGATATGCAACATGACCCTTTCCGGTCAGGTCATGACCTTGACCTGAGGTCAAATTTTCAAGTTGACCTTTCAAGGTCAAGTTATAGTTCATTCGATGCGTCTTGACGAGGGGAACACGATGCCGGTAACAGTAAGCTCGTACAAGGCTTGGGTCAAAAGTTATTGCAGAAAAACTGTTTTCGAAAAAATCGGCTATTTTTGCAGTTTTTGCCCCCTGCAGGCAAAACCGTTGACGTTAGGTCAAATCTGAGAGGATTATTCAGAAAGGGCGTTAATAGGGCTATCGAATGCGCTTTTCCGCGGCGCTGTAGCTCTATTAGTTCCCGAGTTATGCGTGGGCTTCTTGGAAATTTTCGACATTCGACCTGGAAATCGGCGAAATTTTGCCTTCAATGACCTCTGGTGACCTGACCTTTGACCTGACCAAAAAATTGACCGAAGTGATTTCGTCATTATTTTTGACGCTCTTTCGAACGCCGCCTTCCGCGTATCGCTACGTGGCCCAGGAGCCGAGTTACAAGGGGGGGTGTTCAAACACCCCCCCCCCCAGCAGGGCGTGGAAATCCAGGACCCCCAGCCGGGCGCGGGTTAACCCGCGCGGGGCTGGGGTCTCCAGCCGAACGCGCGGGGCTGGGGGGGGGGTAAATTTTACCCCCCCCTGTTATCTCCCGAACTAATGGTCCGATTTGGAAAATTCAAACGCCAATCGAAAGCTCTCATCACGAACCACTAAAAACATGTACTAAATTTAAAGTTTGAGGTCAAGGTCAAGGTCAGGTCAAGGGTACAAATTGCAAGTTTCTACAGTATCGGCCTTGCACCGTAGTTGCCGAAGAATGGAGTCATGGACTGAGACTGATCGCCCAAAACGTGTTCTTAGGCTACCAAGACAATATTCGTTGCATACAATATCATTCAGAGGTCAAGGTCAAGGTCAGGTCAGGTCAGGTCAGGTCACCAAAAAACAAAATATAGAAAAGGGCATGTGCGACACATGTTTTATGGGTCATTTTACTCATAGAATTCAATAGGCACACTCAATAAGTGATATGGACCACCTCTGGATGAATTTCAGGTCGAGGTCAGGTCAAGGTCAGGTCAAGTGAGGTCAAATTTTGAAGTTGGTTGTTAAGGCCTAAAAAGGTGTCTAACTGATGCAGTTTTTCACGGCGAATCGAATGGTGCTATTTTTGTTTCCGTACGAGGTCTAGAACTTCCAAAAAAGTCATTTTTCAAAAAAATTGTGTGTCGTGACGTCATAAAATTTTGAATAACTCCCACATTTTTTAACCGATTTTTCTAAAATTTGGTATGTAGGTGCACATAGACCACTTCTCTGACATATATTCCGGTTTTTTCGATATACTCAAAATTTTGGATTTTATAATGATTTTCCCAAAAAAGTCAGTTTTTTGAAAAAATTTAGGCCAAAATCCAAAATTTTCAAAAAACCGAGATAGCCATTTGATAGACAGAGTAAAATTACGTATAACCTTTTTTGTTACGTCTTGATTCCTTTAAAAATAAAGATGTTAGCGGCGTTTGAACTTTTGCCGTTTTTGATGCGAAAATGGGGAACATGACGTCACTAAAACGTCAATTTCTCAAAAATTTCCGACGGATTTTGCTCAAATTTTCAGGGAACGTGTCAAATTGATGTAAGAAAAGGTACTGAAAGTTTGGCGGCGCTGCGCGCCGCCGTTTTCGAGATATCGCAAAAATTCGCGAGGGGGGGTAAAATTTACCCCCCCCAGCCCCGCGCGGGTTAACATTGGGATCCGCGACATTGGGATCAGGCCTGCCATCTAGCGAGAGAATTATCGTAAGTTAGGAGCAAGCCGAGTGAACGCCATCTCTCAGCATTATGACACACGTGGGTGTGGTGTGTTAGTTGGCTTGAATTGCATATTCCCACGAGTTGGGGGTAATCTTACTGGATCTGAGACGACAAAAAACGTCTTAACCCGGCGGCCGCTGGGCCTCCGCGCCACCCGCCGGCCGCTGGGGGGGGGGGGCATAAAGTTGCCCCCCCTTTACTTCTGCGACGATATCGTCGCAACGCGAAGAGATAGAGAAGCGAAACTTTGCACACATCTTCCTGAATACCTAGCCGAGGTTGTGTCCAAATTTGGTGTCGATCCCATTTGAAATGACGTCACAGTGACGTCATAAGTGAAATTATAGATTTGCGACTCTCATATTCCTCACGATACATCACATATATGGGACCGAATTAAGGGCCGATTATTGGTCAGAAACTAGATGGAAGTGTAGTAAGATGTTTTAGGATGACAGCAGGTGCTGTCTAGTTCATTTACAGTCGAGTTTCATGCTCAGCGTCATCAGAAACGGTCCATATCGGAAAACGACAAAACTTTATGACGTCACTGTGACGTCATCTTAGGTGCTACAACCACCAAACTTTCCTCAAACATTGCCTAGGTATTCATTTGAAGCTATGCCAAGTTTCACGTTCGTAGCTCATCAGGTTTCGGAGATATTTCACAAAACGTAAAGGGGGGGCAACTTTATGCCCCCCCCCCCCCCAGCGGCTCGTGGGTTAAATGCTTGAAAGCCAAAAACGTCAAGCAGCCTTTAGGTAATAACGAAAATAAAATGCGCAAGACGGTGTGTATTGAAACGCCCAGTCCCATCGGCTTGTACGACCTTTTATATAGTCATTTACTCACAATGGTACAGCAGTTTGACAATATGTCACTTACATATTTGGTAGGCTTATTCCTTCTTCTCCGAATTTTTTCGCCCGATTTTCTTCATCGTAGTTAATGTTACGGCATGTGTCACGTGCCAACTTAGGGGTGTCGAAATTGTTCCACATAAAGTAACTCCGCAATGGCTGGGCCAATTACAGTAAAACTTCGTCAATAGTTAGGGGCACCCAGTGGCCAATGCATTTCCATGTGTCACTATGGGGGTGCTACTGCACGTGCGCACGTGCGGGGTGCCGCTTCATCTCAAGACCGGCTGGGCGGATAACACTCAAGCTTGGTACACAAATGTCACATCGATACTCGCACTGCATTGATCAGTGCTTACATTGGTGCAGAGCTGTTAGGAAAACGATGAAATGAGATGCGTGGTGTTTACATATGCCTTTCTTTTCCAGCAGCTGATTGATTCGCAACAGGAGATCCTTGTTTGCGAAGGCTTCGTCTCCTTTTTCCACCCCTTGTTTAAAATAACATTAACAATGTACGAAGAAGATCACACATAAAGGTTGTTTTAGGCGGCTATCTTGGGCCAGGGCTGCGAAGTTGTAGTCAGAGCCAGCGGTTCTGTTCCGACTTGGAGTCGGTTGATTTTTAAAAGCTGTAGTCGGCATGGGTGGAGAATGTTTGAAAAAGTTACCCCGGCCGGTGGCCGGTAGTCGGAAAGACGATATGCTCACGTTGTTGTCAATGGTCACCAAAACAAACCCCTATTCTGAGATATATGATTTCAAGCTTTTACGACTAGACATCTTAATTCAAGGTAGGTACGTTTTTCGGCTACTAGTCGTTTATTGTTTTCGTTTCGAATTTTCGACCTTCGCATCGAGGTCGTTGTCAAGAAACCTGCCCTATTCTGAGCCTGGGAAATGGAATAATGGATGATGTGTTTGTTCAAGGATGAGCGTTGTATCCGACATCGTATCATTCATAACATCTTTTGGCATGATTGAAAAAGCGATTTTCTTTTTGAAGTGTTTTTTTACTTAAACGTATTCGGTTTCATCCATACCCAAACCATATCATATGCCATTATAAGTAAATGTTACGGTTTCAGCTTTTTATTGTGTCTCAAAATACCTATTTACAAAACACGACAGCCCACCTCGTAGGTTTACAGAGAAAACTGAACGTTCGAACCAAAACATAAAAATGGGTCACTATGTACTCACTGACATCCAGGAACACAGCCTTTTCCAATGTTGGACGGTTCAACCTCTTATAAGACAAACAGGGAGTCGATCCAGGGATATCGACCGGTCTTGGTCTCGTAGCTTAGTCGATAGAGCGTTGTACATACACTTGTACTCCGCGTGGCGAGAGCATGCGTCCCGGTTACAACGGTCCCGGTCCCGTCCCCTAAACAGGTATGGTTGCGGTAGGTGGCAGGCCAGTCGAAGGCAGTGGCCGGTGAGGTCAGCAGTGGTTCTGAAAAAGTGAGCCTAAGGTGCGCCAAATTTTAGAAACTGAACACGATTTGAGAGCAATCTTGACATTGGCGACCACAAATGGTTCCTACTTCCTAGGGTTGGATATTATGGTAAGCGAATACCTACCTGATTTGCAATATTACGTCCATGGCAGTCAACATCCAAAGAACGATAGTTGTTTTCGTATGGAGACAGCTTTTAGGATCTACAAGTGTGGAAAAGCTACCCCGGCCGCGCCGGGGTAGGCTGAAAGTTACCCCGGCCACGGCCGGGGTGGCCGGGGCAGGTTCTCCACCCATGGTAGTCGGAGTATGAGTCGAGAACGTCACCGAAAAGTCATCGACTCCACAGACTTACCAGGGCTGCAGAGTCGGAATCAGAGTCGGAGTCTGTGTGAATTGGCAGTTCTGCCCGGAGGAGTCGGAGTCGATATTTGGATACCGGAATCGGAGTTGGAGCCAAAGTCACTGAAATTTCATCGACTACGCACCACCGGTTGGGTCCTTTTCATAGAGCGTCTTGAATGACATATTGAGCGGCAATGACGTTAGCAATTCCGTTTAAGTTTTTCATTAGACTTATAGATAGTACTTACGTTCGTTTTGTTCTTTGATCGGACAATTTGTTTGATTTAGGCCAAGTAAAGACTCATGTGAAAAATAGCGAAAACAACACGTGCTGGCGAAGTCTCCAATAACTCCCTGTTTCACGATTTAATGAGGAAATAACATGGAACTGCTTATCTTATTACTGACCCTGCACATAAATCTATTAATTTTTTCGCTTTTACTGACATATAAAGACATAAACTTTTGAAAAATTGCACAACAAGCCTGCAACTACACCACACTCCCGTGTGTCACAATGCTAATCAGCGGCGTTCACTCGGCTTGCTCCTAACTTACGACAATTCTCCCGCTAGATGGCAGGCCTGAGCTCAATGTCGCCAAAAACTGCAAAGACACCAATCCATTATTATCTCATCCATGACCAGGCCATTTCTCATAACACGAACAACCAGGGGGGGGGTTGTTACGACCCCCCCCCTGGCGTTTCGAAACGGAAGGTCGTAGAGCTTAGCGGAAAAAACCAACGGATTGCTCTCAACGAGATCTCGCGATTGGTGGTATATTTTTTGGTCCTAGGTCAACATTTGACCTACTTTGGACCGGTCAAAGGTCAAATTTTCGGAAAAATAGACTTTTTTCAACTTTCGGCGGCGATTGCGGCAAAACGGTGGGAGATATCGACTTGAAACCTTCACTATCGTGTTCCTTGATCAATTCTCTATCGTTTGGTATGTATTTCGTTTCCCTAGCTCTAAAAATGGCGCGTTGGGAGCGCCGGAAGTCGGCAAGGTCACAGTCGGCGGCAGAAATTCGAAAAATCAAAATTTAAATTTTTGAAATCTGATTGTATTTTTGGATTTGGGAGGTCCATTTGCTCCCTATAGAAGCTAATATTGCTGCATATTCCCATTGAGGTGACAAGAATTAGCAAAATAGTGGTTCGGGCGCTTTTCAAAAATAGTACCGGACGCTGTTCCTCTTGTGACGTCATAGCTCCGTGACCTGACCTGACCCGGTCAAATTTCTTATACCATATGATAGCCAATACTTGCCCCAACATGCATGGGAAGTTTCATCACGATCCATCAACCGATGTCCGTACCACCGGCAGGAAACCTCGGGCGTTGGCACTCAGTTTGTGAAAATCCGGCCGGAGGCTGTACCTCTTATGACGTCATAACTCCGTGACCTGACATGACCCGATCAATTTTTTTTCGGCAAAAGATGCGCAAAGGTTGCCCCAGAGGGTATTGAAAATTTCAGCCCGCTACGACAAGCCGTTTAGCGTGCACTTCGAAAAAACCTCAGGGGGGGTTGATACAACCCCCCCCCCCCCTAGGCGTTCTAGGGTTAACTTGTGACAACTCAGCCGGTATTTCGTCGCCTACAGCCCAGCTTTCCCTAGTGACCGATAGAGGCGCTGGTATCAATGTCCGCCCGTGCCGCCTAACGATCTTATTATTTGCCCGACAGAATGTGAGAAGGACGGTGATCTGTACCCCACCCAAGAGGAGATCCCGGCGACCAACCAGTGTGAGGAAAGAATCTGCATTGATGGGGTGGCCGTATCCGTATACGAGTCCTGCAACCTGCCCCCGGCGAACGCCACCTGCAGGTGAGGGAACTCAATGGCGTGTGGGAGCTCAATGTGTTTTCGTCATCACATCGGTCTATGCAAGCACACTCAATAGAAGCAGAATGCAGGGATGCTATTATTCCATCGCTGTTGTGTGGAATCAAGGGCTAAATTAACTATAGGTGTGTAAGGTGTTGATCACGAGTCACGACAGACTGAAGAATTCTGGGAGCTCATATGGACGAGTAAAAAGGTGGTCGAGCATCTAACGTTGCATGTGCTGTATATTTTGTATAAACACTAATCAAGGCTCGGATGATCCTTAAAATTGGCCAATGTCTAAACTAGCAATAAGCACTCGTAAGCCCTCCGCAACTAGTTAACATAATGCGGAGATTCACCTTGCGAGATCTCACAGTGCAGTCATTATAACAATCATCTATTTTACAAAACTCCCACCGTCCACAGTACCCCGTACCTCCCGTGTACCTGTTACATGTACTTACCTTCTGCAGCGCGGCAGAGGCATTCAGCGGCGACTGCTGCCCCTCCTGGTTTTGCACCGGTCTGGAGGGCGTACCGTCTCCCTGCCAGCCAGGCCAACTGTACCAGGGTGACCAGGAGTGCATGTTCTGCGAGTGCGTCGACGCCCAGGGGGCTGAACCGGCGCAGATGGTTTGCTCCAAACGGGACTGCGTGCGTGCCGGTGAGTTTGGCTTATCCTGGCGTTAATCTTGGCTAATTGTTAATATTGGCTGACCTCTAACCACTAACTTCTGGCCACTGGCCCTTGGCGTCTGTCCCATGGCCCCTGACTACTGACAGCTGACCTGTCTCCTTAACCCTGACCTCTGACCTCTGACCCTTGTCCCCTGTCCGATGATCACTGAACCCTGTCTCCTGACCACTGCTCCTGACCTCTGTCCTCCTATCTGACCTCTATCCTTGACCTCTATCCTTGACGTCTATCGTTGATCACTAACTCCTGACCTCATAGCCTCTGCCCCTTTCCTCTGACTTATGCCCCTTACCCCACCACGTCTCCAGGCTGTGACGACGATGGCACGTACCACGAGCACGGAAGCGTGTGGATCTCGGCAGACCCGTGCAAGCAGTACGCCTGTGTCAGCGGCAGAACCATTACGATGGAGGTGAAGTGTCCATCGACACCACCGGGCTGTATGCCAGTGCCTAACACCGGAAGGTGAGGTTAACGGCCGGCTGATGACGCTGAACGCTTATAGGTCAACAGGGTAAGACTGGTGAGCGTTCGGAGCTGTCAGTCTCATCATCTTCTAGCTGGAATTTCTTTAAAAAAAATACATGGTAATAACCAAAGTGAACTTGTCATATTGATATGTCCGACGCTGCACATGAGATCGCTCGACTTATTCATAGACCACTCAGTCGCTTGGTTCACCAGCAGTAGATATGCGGTGTCAGTATACCCGTTGCAGGTCGTTAACCGCACGGTTGACCTGTTAAAGGTGAGTTCAGGTGACGCAGCTGGACGAGTCCACCTGCAGGTGCATGAGGTCAAAAGGTCAGATGCTGATAGGTCGATTGAGCTCCGCTATTTCTCGGTCTCAACTATAGTTGGCTGAGGGTAGGAAAGGAACCATTGTGTCTCGGTTTACTGATTCGCTGGAGCACAGACACATAGTCAGCAGAAATGATATATGATTTTATGACCCCTGGTTGTGGCACCATGCTTCTGCAGGTGTTGTCCCCTGCTGTACTGCGGAGAGCCATGTGATTACGGACCGGAGCCGCGAGCCCACGGGTGCAACTCGTGCGTATGCCGCGACGGAATCGAGTACTGCACCACCGACCAGTGTGATGACTGATGGTACCAGCGTCGGGGGCATTGGTGGTAACGGTACGCAGTGGATCGGTGTGAGAAAAATAAACTTATGAAACTGAATGAATGAAATAAATCGTGTGGTAGACGAATAGAGGTAGATTAAAAAGTGTATTTTTGCAATAAGTTTCCACATGTCAATTTCATTATATTATTTCCGGAACAAAATCAGAAAAGATATGTAAAAGTCAAATTGACCTTATATTTTCATATCCCTTAAAGTATTCCGACATAATGGTTTTAAAATAATGCAACTTCGCAGGTTTTGCCTTATTTATAACAGTTTTTCTCTCCTGTTTCATGATATCTTGACACAGACGAGTCTGGAATCGCAGCATAGAAGGTTGTCCTCTAGAACGATGAATGGTAGCTCTGACCTTAGGTAGCTTTCGCTAAGCGTCAGTCAGCGTCATATACTTTTAAATGGTGATAATGTATCAACTATCATGCTCGCGAATATGTGGTGACGTATGGGTCGTCACAATCAACCTAAGAGCTGTTGCGGATTTTCGCGATGCTGGTAATGGATGATGTGAAAAGTAGCCAGCTTCTTGTGTTGTGCTCCTGGCTGCAGGCTCATTCCAATCGTCATCAGACTTATTTGTAAATATTGTGCGCCTGCCTTGTTTGAAGAAAAACGCAGTGGGAGCTTGACAAGTGTTCAGTTTAGAGTTCTGGGAGCGAGATAATTATTTGACGTCTCCGAACTTAAAGCTGCCTACATTAGCGATATTCGACATGTTGTGTGGCATGTGCATGGTGTAGTGTGTAGCCAAGCTACTATTTTAGACGCTATTTCGGTCCTAATGAGACAGTTATGGGAGATGTTGTATTGTGACCGTGGCACCTATCTGTTATGTTCAGCTTAAACGTATAATACAATGAAGTTGTTGTAAGGATTGTATGTCTGTGGATTATTCTGACACAGAGCTGCACTAGGATATAATTGTAAACGAGTTTTAAATGGTTCTCCTGTGTATATAAGGTTAGCCCTCGCCCCGTTGGGGGGGCCATTTTGGCCCCCCCTGTGGTTTTTCCTGAATAGCAAGAAAACGGCGGCGCGCAGCGCCGCCAAATTTTCAGTACCTTCCCGGGCATCAATTTGACACCTTCACACCAAATTTCAAGTCTTAGGTCACCTTAGGTCAGGAGTTATTGAGGTCAAACTGAGGTCATGTTCGAGCAAAAATGAGCAAAAAACATGCAATCTTGAAACGCTCACCAAATCTACAGTTATCAAGCAATTTCAAAGTTCTTTATATGGTCTAGTAGACAAAAAGCGGCGCTACAAAACTGTTATCTCGGATTTTCAAAATTTTTGGTTTTTGACCAAAAAAAATTCAAAAAATTGATTTTTTTAGAAAAACTTTGAAAAAATCCAAAAAATTCCGAATTTCGAAAACACCGGAATATATGTGATAGTCCCAGCGCTCTTCTATATACATACCAAATTTCAGATCGATATCTCGTTTTTTGGCCAAGTTATAGCGAAAAAACTGTTCAAAAATGATGACGTCAAATTTTTGAACTCAATTTTTAGCAATTCTAGACCACGTACGGCAAAACAAAGACCACCATTGAACTCCCCGTGACGAGCTGCACCGATTAGATACCCATTTTATGCAAAATATCAACTTTGAAATTTGACCTTTTTTGACCTGACCTTGACCTGACCTCCACCAGAAAGTGACCTAAACCGTACCTGATGGTCTTATAACCAACACCATTGAGTTGGAAATGAAAAACTGGCCATAAAACATGCATCGCACTTGCAGCTGCAGCTGTTGTGTGAGCTGTTAGCTTATTTATATACTTACACTGTATTAATATATTGAATTGCTGTAACTTAACCCGCGCACCGACGGGGGTCTGCGCCAACTTCGCACCGACGGGGGGGGGCGGATGACCACCCCCCCCCCCTGAGATCTCGAGAACAAAGCAAGATAGCGACAAGCGGTAAACGGCATCGGATACGCACGGACAAGGTCTACAATTTTTACAAGGTTATTTTCAGGTCAGGTCAAAGATGACGTCACAGGGGTCGAAAAAGTCAAAATGGCGGCGCTAGATATGGACAGAGTTTTTCTCGACTAACTTTCGAATTAGTCAAGATAGGAACAAACTAAGGGCATCATCGTGATCCTCTCGTCAATCCGCATCGAATGATATATATGTTGACCTCGAAAGGTCAAGGTCAAAGGTTGACCTCAGGTCACGTGACCTCGAGGTCATCATGTATATCATTCGATGCGTCTTGACGAGCTGAACACAATGAAACCATCCGCGCAGCTGTATCTTGTTCCTGTACGGAGTTATTGGCAAAAAACCGCTGGTGACCTTTGATGACGTCACATGACCTTACAGCTGCCCAACAGCAAAACAGACCTCAAGGTAGTGAAGGTTGATCGTATATGAAGTCATGTGTGGTATATGGGGCCATTCCGACCCGTTTCAGTAGTAAAAACAGGGAGTTGATTTTTCCCCATTGACTTATAATGGGGAGGTCGCGAAATTGACCTGACCTTAGGTCACCGACATCAAAACTCCGAGATATACAAATTGTAGCTACTAATGACCTAATATCATCCTGCGACTTTCAAAGGCCTCCGACATCTACTGTAGCTCTGGCACGGTGACAAAGTTGCAAAAAAGTGACTTGAGGTTGGGTCATCCAAAGTGACCTGGTGACCTGACCTTGAAAGTTAGGAGGTTCAAACTTGCACACCATGTGCAAAATTGATGAGAGAATAGTCGTACCAAATTTCGCGGCGCTACGCGCCGCGGTTTTCCCGCTATCCGCAAAAAACCTCAGGGGGGGGGGGCGGAAATCCGCCCCCCCGTCGGTGCGCGTGTTAACCCGCGCCCCACTGGGGTCTGCGTATAACACGCCCTACTGGGGGGGGGGGCTATTCATAGCCCCCCCCCTCCCTCCTAACTCCGAAACTACTGGGCCGATCGTCAAAATTCAAACGGCGTCTGATAGCCCCGGAAAAACTGTCGAGCAAAACCTAATTTCATTGACCTCGAGGTCACCAATGACGTCACAGGTCAGGTCAAAGTAAAAATTATTAGCATTTTGGCTTGTTCACGTTTTGGGCTCTGGCCGCCGTCTTACATGTCAGATCAGGCTCATTTTTGGATCACACACTCGGGAACAGATGCTCTAGTTACCCTGAGGGTAC
This sequence comes from Amphibalanus amphitrite, assembly GCF_019059575.1. Lineage (NCBI taxonomy): Eukaryota > Metazoa > Arthropoda > Thecostraca > Balanomorpha > Balanidae > Amphibalanus > Amphibalanus amphitrite. Next base: position 244,177 of record NW_024882501.1, on the reverse strand, counting down.
CAAACTTGTACTTTGATTTTCAGGTCAAGGTCAGGTCATCACAGGTCACGAAAATATAATATCATGCGTCGGTCACGTGACACATGTTTTCTGGTCCATTTAGGTCAGAGATTTCGAATTTGATGTCGTCTGTGTCATTCGAGGTCATTTTGAGTCGAATTTAGCTTAGGTCAGGTCACTTTCAGGTCAAAAAAGGTCAAATTTTGAAGCTAAAATTTTTCAACAAAAAATGTGTCTATTGGATGCAGTTTGAGCTCAGGAGCACGATGGTGCTATTTATATTGGCGTACGATGTCAAATACGTGCTGAAAAATTGATTTGAAAAATTAATAATTGTGAATTTTTCGCAATAATGCGTAAAACTTGGCCATTTTGAAGATATTTAGCTAAAACTTGCTAGAGTTATTCATAATAATGCGTTCTATCACATACATTCCGGTTTTTTTCGAAAAGTCAAAAACTTTTTTAAAAAATATAAAAATAAAAATTTTGGATTTTATGATATCAAATTTTTGAAATTTTCAAAGTTTTGAAAATCCGAGATAGCAGTTTGATAGCGCAATCTATTCTGAGTCCTCTCATGCAAAGAAATTGGATCTAGCTTAAAAACTGAGCTCTTGGGAGCGATTGCCGTGGTTCAATGTTTTGCGTCGAAATCGGCCGAACATGACGTCACTCTTACGTCATTTCTGGCCGACCTATAGTAGTTACGAAGTTCAAATTTTGACACAAGGTGTCAAACTGATGTAGCCTAAGGTACTGAAAGTTTGGCGTCGATACGTCAAGCGGTTTGGAAGTTATTGCAGAAAAACGGGAGGGGGGCTATAAATAGCCCCCCCCAGTGGAGCGCGGGTTAATTTGGAAAATATGCGTAGTTAAAAACTTTAAAATGTCATGAGCATACGAATTTACGAAACCAGAGCTATAAATACGCTGATACCGTCGGAAAATTCCGTACCTATTGTCAACATAATTTAGAAGCCTATAGGTATTGGGACTTATATGATTTCAAGCTTTTACGACTAGACATCTTAATTCAAGGTAGGTACGTATTTTCGGCTACTAGTCGTTTATCTATTGGGACTTAGCCAGACACGTCCGCTCCATTTGCTGACTTCAACTGGGCTGCCGTCGAGTCAGGAGTCTCAAATGTCGCGTGCCTCAGAGGATCCAAGGCGTCCGGTGCACTACACTCGATCTCGATCACTTCAACGGTCACCAGCAAGGATACATTTCAATATCTGAGACATGTGTCTAAATAAGACATCCGGTCACGGGACCGAATAAGCTCAAAGAGCGGGCTGCACTCGCAACAAACGTATGTAGACGCCTAGCGGGACGCAACGAGGCATGTTTTATATCACTGAATACAATATAATTGATTTGATACACCTTCTCTCTTTTCATAAACACTGTTTCTGGGTGTGACAAGCGTGACAATTATATCGATTCCGTCCGCCGTCGGTCTTCTCTATAGAGAAGACTGACTATAGACGGTCGGCAGCCCACACCAGACAAAAAAAGTTCCATCCAGCGACAAATCGTTTTATCCGCCGACAAATCGTTATGTCCACCGACGATTCGTTATATCCGCCGACGAATCGTTATATCCGCCGACAAATCGTTATATCCGCCCACAGTTATGTCCGCCGATAATGACCTCTGTTCACTGTCGGTCTAGTCGGCCGGCCGGCGGCGGAACACTGTGGCCGCCACCAGCACGGCCAGGTTGAGCAGCAGGCTGCCGGTGAAGCTGATCAGCAGCAGCCGGTCGCCGGTGCGCAGCAGGGTGGTCAGCAGCCGTGTGACACAGGTGAGCGCCGCCAGCAGCCAGGTGAGCCTGCTGACGGCGCGGCCGCTGCGCGCGCGCACCACGGCCCCCAGCTGAGACACCTTGCCGCTCCAGGCGATCGGTAGGTCCAGCTGCAGTAGGAAGGTCAGCAGGCCGAGCGGGAGAGGCCCGGCGGCCAGCGCCAGCGCCGTCAGCGCAGCGCTGGCCAGCACCAGCAGCTGCGGCGCGCCCAGCAGCCCGCGGCGAGCCAGCAGGAGGAGGAGGATGGCCAGCAGCTGCGGCGCCAGCAGCAGGTGCTCCAGATAGCTGGTGAGGATGTAGCCGTGCCGCAGGTGATAGCAGAGCTGGATGGAGCAGCTGGCCAGCTCCAGCACGGCGGAGCTGACGCTCAGACCGGCCGTGGAGCCGTCTCGGAGGAGGGATACCAGCTGAGGCAGCTTCAGGGCCACCGACGGACCGATGGTAAGCCAGTCGCAGAGCAGGGCGAGACGCACCGCCCAGAGAGACATCTGATCACGGAAAGACGGTCACATAATATGCCGGCTTTTACCACAGATAGACGGTCACACAATGCAGGAACAGATGGTCACAAAATATACAAGAACAGACGATCACACAATATACAAGCAACTGACCGGGGATAGACGGTCACACAATGTGCCGACATCAGAACATCATGGTCGCACAATATTACCGACAACTTGCCAGGGACAGACGGTCGCACAACCTCCCGGTATTACCTAGTTATAAAAAAGGAATGACCTAAATTATCAATTTGTATGTTTGTATAAACAATACTTACGTCCGGCACTGTTTGTAAACAATCGGTTCAGCTGCACGGTCTATCTCATTCAGCACTGCTTAGCGCCAGCACCAGCAGCAGCACCAGTCACGGAGCTGCCCACTGCCCAGCACCAGTCATGGGAGCTGCGGGCTCGTCTGCGGCCGTTCCGCCGATGCAGCTGTGCCGGGAAGCGTGCACCCTCGCACAGCCGTCTCGCGACGGTTCCATCGCATCGCGACACGTCTTCTTATCTCGGACAGAGCACAGGAACTGAACCAACTGATAGTGCCTGCCCGCTGCAGTTAGCAGTTAGCACGCGCCCGTCGCGCTGCCTCGGCTAGTGACGGCTGATAGCAGGCATGGTGAGAACCACAGGACGGGCGGTCCCGTTGCGGTCCCGTAGGCACGAGAAGAAAAAAAGGTAAATATGTGCCAGTGCACCCTCAAAAATGAAGATTTTGATAATGCAAAAGCTCACCCGATAGAGGTTGGTTCATATGCATCATCTAAATTCTAAAATCTAAATTGGAATTCATCGGCATGGCATAACTGACGGCGGGAGTTACATAAAGGAACGATGACACGAGACCTCGGACTAGAAAGGAAAACTTTATTTGGAAGCATCTGCTAGCCGAAATGAGGAATCCAACTCTTAGACAAAAACAAGGCACCTGACACATTTACAACGCAGCCGATTTTTTGCGATTTGATATATTGTAATGGGCGGTATGAGGAATTTGAGAGGCAAAATGCGTTTTTATTAGTAGTGTTTCGCTTAAAAGAGTGAGTTTAGAGTCTTATCTTAGGGTACGTCCGCTGCCGCTATATTCATACAACCGGGCCTGATTCCCTTACCTTACCTTACCTTACTTTGATCAGAATTTTGAAAGGCTCTTTGGCCTGTGGGGTACCGTTCTCATCGAGCTCGAGGCAACTTGAATGTCAAAACTCAGTCAGGCACTGAGTACCTGATGTTTGCCCAGTGGGCGTCCAGCCTGGATTTGAAGAGGTCTACAGAGGCAGCGCTCACGACTGAGAGGGGGAGACTATTCCAGTCGTTCACTACCCGCGCACCGAACGCTTGTCTTCTCGGTCTTGATTCGGCCCTCGGCTTCAGGAGTTTCCACGGGTGACCGCGGGTGCGCTGGACTGCTGCAAGAGTGAAGAAGTCCTCTGGAAGCAGGTCCATTCCGCCGTGGAGAACCTGGTACACTTGGATCATATCCCCGCGACGTCTTCGGTAGAATAGTGATGGAAGCTTCAGTGCCTCTAGTCGTTCCTCATATGGCAGGTGTCTGATAGAGCTGACTAAACGAGTGGCTCTCCGCTGAACACGTTCGATCAGGAGTTGGTCGGCTCGGTCAAAAGGACCCCAAGCAACATTACCATACTCTAAGTGGGGGCGAACAAGTGCTCTGTACAGCAGAGGGAGTGTAAAGTCGTCAATATGCTCGAACGATCGTCTGACAACCGCCAGCATCTGGTTCGCCTTTGCCGCCGCCGCCGCTGCTTGCTTTCTGAACTTGAGGTTAGGGTCCACGTGGATGCCCAGGTCGCGTACGGTTTCAGCCACTTGCAGGTTGACCCCTCGCATCGTGTACTGGAGTTGAGCGTTGTTGGTGCCTAGGTGAAGAACCTCGCATTTGTCCTGGTTGAAGGGAAGTTGCCATCTGTCAGACCAGGCCACCACAGCATCAATGTCGGCTTGCAGAGATGCCGCTTCCGAGGGTGCTGACACGCTGCGGTAGATTTTTGTGTCGTCCGCGAACATTTTCACCATGCAGTCGACGACAGCGGGCATATCGTTGATGAAAGCAAGGAACAGGAGCGGACCGAGGACCGAGCCTTGCGGCACTCCACTTGAGACGGCAGACCAGCCAGAGAGGTGACCGTTGACGGAGACTTGCTGCTTCCGATCGGAGAGAAAAGCATCGATCCATTGAAGAAGGTTGCCTGACACACCAAGACTACGAAGCTTCAATAGAAGGCGCTTGTGAGGGACCGCATCAAAGGCTTTACGAAAATCAAGGTAAACTGTATCAACTGGGCTCCCCTGCTCAATCATCTTACTCCAGTCGTCCAGTACCTCAATGAGTTGCGAGTTGCAGGACCTCCGTGGGCGGAACCCGTGCTGGTGCTTGGAGAGCTGGTCTGTTGAGCATAGGAAATCCATGAGTTCGTCCCGGATCAGTGATTCGAGGATTTTGCACGGGATCGACGTAAGACTGATGGGACGATAGTTACCAGGAGTTTGCTTGCTGCCTTTCTTGTGAATGGGAATGACCGTTGCCGCCTTCCAAGAGTCGGGAATAACGCCTTGATCGAGAGAGGCACGATAGATGGAGGCAAGTGGACCAGCTAGTGGCCGGGATGCGAGTTGCAAGAGCTTCGGGTGTAAGCCGTCAGGGCCCGGTGCACAAGTCGTCTTCAGGGTCTCGAGCTTCCTCCTCACAGCCTCGGACGTGATCTGGATCGTCTCCAACGGACGGCCAGCGTACTGTGAGGGTGGTTCGGGAATCTGTGAGACGTCTTCGGCTGTAAAAACACTGCTAAAGAAGGCATTCAAGAGGTGCGCTTTCCCGAGATCATCGCTTACCACCAGCCCGGAGTCATCTTTGAGGTTTTCGAGCCTGGCTTTTGTTCGGATCCTAGTGTTGGAGTAGCGCCAAAAGGCTTTCGGGCATTCTTTGACGTTTCTGGCTAGGCTGATCTCCAGGTCCCTCCTCAGATTTCTTGTCAACTTCCGTAACCGGTTTCTACACTGAGTGTACCTGGTGTAGTCAATGATATTCTTTGAACACACATATATTTTCCACAGCTCTTCTTTTCGTTTCTTCAGCCGTAGGGCCTGCCCATTTCCCAAGCTAGATAAGTCGTGTTGTAGGCATCCCTCGCTCGCTATCTCATCTGATTTGATGATTGATTGATGATGATGATATCTCATCATCATCAAAGTGATCTTTCACTTTGGCCGCTTGGAACAGCGACTTGTGTCTAATAATTTCTGTTGAAGTTGGTTATGAAGCTTCATGAGTTGAATCGGGTATTATTAATGAATTAATTCTGATAAAGGGTGGAATAAAATAATAAACAATTCAAATTGGGCTTTGATTCCTTTTCAATTTTTTTTTATCGCAGCCCTCTTCAAGTTCAAGTTTTAAGAATCAGAAGCCAAGCTGCTACGTGCCCTTACCCAAAACAACAACAAGAACCTGCTTCAGAGTTCTATAGCCTTGCCTGCTTCAAAGTCATACTTGGAATAGGCTAATTTAAGTACCTTCTGCATCCATTACACTTGAAAGTTGAAAAATTTGAGACCTGAGATTACTAAGAATGATTTAGGTACCTACTCAGTTTTCACAGTTTACTTATTTGTACAGTGTACAAAGTATCCATACTATGCTATGCAGTGATCAGTGATGTGCAAAATGGTAGGGTTTCAGGTGAAATCTGAAAACAGGGGGCCTGGGGTGATATGATCAAGGATTTTGAAATTTGTTTGATTTAGTCATGTGATAATTAACCTGTTAAAGGTACCAAAAGGGGGAGGATATCCAAATGATCATGTGACTAAAAATGCCCTCTGGCGCCGTTTTCAGATTCCACCGACTTTCATGGATGCCTAGTGCCTACTGCTGACTGCTGAGAGTGTGGGAGGACAAAAATATGCAAAGATGAAGAAATGATATGAACAAGGAAGTGTGCTTTACCAATAAATTTTTGTAGCAAGGAAGTAGGAACCATGGAATTTGTTTCAAAGCAAAGAATCTATTGCTTCAAAGAGTTCATTGTTTCAGTGCAAAGTTTCATGAGTGCAGTGTTTCAGTTTTGTTTGCCTATTTGGGTACATTACCTTGTCTTAAGACAATATTCAATTATGAATCAAATTAAAATGCCTTTATCTGTTACCTACACAAATATAATAACATTTATTAGATCAGGTGACAGGCTGGTCTTCGAAATATGAGCAACTCACCTGGTTTACCCACCTGGTTGGGTTCCCTGAACCCCAGTGCCATTAAAGGAAAAGAGGAAGGAAGTGAGTAGGTCAAGGAACAGGAACCCTTAATCCTAGATGCACCAGCCAAAGTTCTTGTCTGATGGAAATTATGAAGTAAGAAGGCTGAAGCTGAGCATCTTCCATGATGATACGCATGAAAACAGTACCTACAACTACCACTAAGGAAGTTAACACAAGAGTACAGCTGTACTAAGCTACTGCCTACTGGTAGATAGTTAGTACAACAAGATAGTGAAACTTTAACAATTTAACATGCTATGATAGATAACTTTGTGGGATACACCATTAGAATGTTGGTAGAAATAGACATGTCTGAAGCTATGTTTAAGATAGGATGTCTTCCACAGGCATCTCCAGCCACCTGCAGAAGTTCGCTCCTGCCGGGACCATGTCATGGCGCCTGCTGCTGCCGCTCGGGCTGGTCACCCACCTGGTGTTCCTGGCCTCCATATTCGACATCTACTTCACATCACCCATTGTGCACGGGATGGCGCCCCAGAAGCCGCTGCAGCCGCCGCCGGCCGCCCGACTCGTGCTGATCTCGGCTGACGGGCTGCGTGCCGACAAGTTCTACTCGCGAGGCGCCGACGGACGACCGCTGGCGCCATTCCTCTGGTGAGTGAGACGTATGGGTGTGGGTGTGGGTGAGAGTAAGTGTAACGCTGTGTAATGAACGAGATCGGAGTTTAATCATATCACATACAGAGTGCTGGATGTGGTAAGTCTCGGCTCATCAAGTGATGCTGGTAGTAAGAGGGCTGAGATGCTTATCTTGTCAGTTTTCACCTCATTTCATTATAATACTGATGTTCTTTCTGGCTATGTCCGAGTTCGCCCCTGTCCAGTGTCCGTACCCGTCTGGACATATCATTGGTCAGTGTGTCCCTTTCCCACTCCGCCCCCCTGAAGCCCGCTCAATGATGTGCACAAGGGAGTCCCGTGAGCACATCATTGTCCCGTGACACGGGACATCAGCTGACAGTTCCCCCCCCCCCCTCTCCAGCCGGATGGCTCGCACACGTGGCGTCTGGGGCGTGTCCCACACACGTGTACCCACCGAGTCCCGACCGGGACACGTGGCGCTCGTGGCCGGCGTGTACGAGGACCCCAGCGCCGTGACACGCGGCTGGCAAGAGAACCCCGTGCCGTTCGACACCGTCTTCAATCAGAGCTCGCATACCTGGGCGTGGGGCAGCCCGGACATTGTGCCCATGCTGGCCAAAGGTGAGAGCAGTCAGCGTGGGCAAGGTGCCGGACGCCGGTCCAGTGGCTAATTAAGTGCAGATCATTTAGCTATGAGTGAGTGGGTTAGTATGTGTGTCAAGTGACTCGAAATTACTGTTCGCTATTTCCTCATGTCAATTTAGGTACCTATTTAGGTTCGCAGTAATATTTCATCACGTGTTTTCTAAAACAATGTACTCAATACTTCTGTACCTACGTATTACGCATGAATGGGCAACAAAGCCACGAACTATCATTTGTTCCGATAACACCAGCGTCCTGTGTTGTGACTTGTGAGCGATGTCGCTGAATCCGCCCCGTCTCTTCCCTCTCCCCAGGCGCCACACCTGGACGGGTGGACACCTTCACATACGACGCGCACGAGCAGGACTTTGCGCGCGGCCTGGCCTCCGAGCTGGACGGATGGGTGTTTGATCGTGTCTCCGAGTTTCTGAGGACGGCCGCCGGCCACCCGGCCACGGACGCGCGTCTTCGTCAGCAGGGGACAGTGCTGTTTCTGCACCTACTGGGACTGGACACCACGGGGCATGGACATAAACCGCAGTCCAGGTGGGAAACGGGACTGGGAGACGTCTAGATGTCACCAAAAACTAGACACGTCTAGACACAAATAGCAGTTCAGGGGTGGGGCACGGAACTGGTGCAGCTGTAACTTTTTTCTCGATTTATTCATGTATTACAGGCTACAGCATGTGTCATCTCATCAAGTTTAGTTGATAAAAAGTAATTTCATTGATGTGAATCAGAGAGCTGACTTGCAACTTGCCATGTATTGCTATTGCATGCTCCCCGTCCTAGCGGCTGTAATTGATCGTTTGTGACCGGTTCCTTTCAGTCAGTACGCTGACAACATTCGCTTCGTGGATGCCGGACTAGAAAAGCTGATCGGTGAGATCGACAAATACTTCAACGACAGCCGAACGCTGTTCGTGTTCTCGTCAGACCACGGAATGACCGATTGGGGTGAGTGCCATCAAATCTCGTCTCTCAACTGCGCTAGAATATCCCCTCCTCTGTTTGGTGCATAATAAGTATAAGTTACATGCAATATGCGGAATCGGATATTCTATAGAATGTCTAAGCGTTCCGCAGGTCTGAGCGACCGGACTTTCTGTACTGTTTGCTGCATGTCGATACGAAGAAACATATCCCTGTATGATGATTCATGTATGACAGTGGTAATTCGTCCCTAGGTTCCCACGGCGCGGGCGACCCGTCAGAGACCCAGACCCCGCTGGTGGCCTGGGGGGCCGGTATCCGTGGACCGCTGCCGGCACCGGACGGTGACCCGCCTCCCGACGCCGTCACCGCCGCCCTGTACGCGGGCCGCGCAGTCGATCAGGGGATGGCAGAGGAGGGAGAGAAGAGAGGGGAGGGGAGGGAGCTGCTGGAGCTCCGCAGGACTGACGTGGCTCAGGCAGATATAGCGCCACTGGTGACGGCGCTGCTGGGCCTCAACCTGCCCGTCAACTCGGTGGTAAGTGGGACAAACTTTCCGAGTCCTGTCAGCTCTGTAGTTTGAGACGCATCTTCAGTCAACTATGGCTCTGTGATAATTAGAGCTATGGGTAGTCAATACGGCCGTAACCTGATAATACCTGGTGTTGGTATAGCGGAAGGCGACGACGAATTACTGCATTCGCTACGCTGCAGCTGCTTTGGGTCGAAATCTGACTATACATATACGGCCCACGCACAACTTGCATAACCTGTTTATTGATAGCGACAATTATATTCGACTCCGGCCTGCTGTGTTGCTACCCCAGTTCGAACAGTGGCCTCTCTCTAACCTCCTATCTGCCACCGTCTCCAGGGCCGCCTGCCTCCCGACGTGCTGGGCGTACCACCCGACCAGCGGGCCGACCTTCTCTTCACCAACGCTCGCCAGCTGCTCTGTCAGTACGAGACACGCCGGCAGCAGCGGCGGGCCGCCACGGCCGCCGCGCTGTACTGGGAGCACGGCAGGCTGGCGCCGCACGCGCAGACGCAGATGGTGAACAAGGTGCTGGACTACATGCAGAAACGCGACTGGGATAACGCGGTGCGTATTTGTGTGTGTGCGAAAGAGAGAGCTGGCAATGTAATTTTTTGTGTTGCCGGCAGTCGCTGCCAACTTCTAGGTCATTTATATTTGACGTAAAAGAAACCATTTTAAACTAATGCGCATGCACTGTTCGAGAGAAGCATTCAGTTTCCTATCACTCTCAATTTCAGTTTTTTCCGTTACTCAACGACACTCTGCTCACTGTCTGGCCGACGCCCCGTTCAGTATCTGAGAGCCATTCTATCAGGCTGTCTTACCGTCCTCTTGCTGACCTGAATCTCCCTAATCTGCAGATGTTTCTGATTGGCGAGCTGATGGACCTGGCGCTGGCCGGAATGCACTACTACCACACGTACGACCGTCCGATGCTGCAGACCGCTGTCACACTCTGCTACCTGGGATGGATGCTGCTGCTCGCATCACATCTGGTCAAGGTGAAACGCAGGGGGCATCGGGGCCAGTCAGGGACCATCGGGTTACTCAGGGGCTCAGTCAGCAAGGTAACGGCCAGACCTTATTCTGACCCCCACCTGCGTACGCTTGACACTCAGTTCTATTTTGTATTAACCCGGCAGGCGGTGGGCCTCCCAGCCACCTTCCGCGCGGTGGGGGGGGGGGGGGTTTGCCCCCCCCCCCCGTATCTCCGAAACTACTGGACGGATCCGGAAAATTCAAACGGTGTTCGATAGCCCTGTCAAATTTGTTGAGGGAAACCAAATTTCATTGACCTCGGGGTCACCGATGACGTCACAGGTCAGGTCAAAGATAAAATGTTTCACCGTTCACGGGGCTTCTAGGGAAAGCGAGTAACACCGAGTAATGAGGCTTGAAATGATCTCACGCATGTCAAAGTGTTTTTATTTTAGGCAAAATAAATATCTAAAACAGTAAAACAAGCTTTCGGCATTACGCCATCATCAAGTAATCATCATCACGCCATCATTACGCCATCATTACGCCATCATCATCAAACTTGATGATGGCGTAATGCCGAAAGCTTGTTTTACTGTTTTAGATATTTATTTTGCCTAAAATAAAAACACTTTGACATGCGTGAGATCATTTCAAGCCTCATTATATTAACCCTAGAACGCCTAGGGGGGGGGTTGTATCAACCCCCCCCCTGAGGTTTTTCGGAAATAGTGCAAAAACGGCGGCGCGCAGCGCCGCCAAATTTTGGGTACCTTATGGGGCAACCTTTGCGCATCTTTTGCCGAAAAAAAATTGATCGGGTCATGTCAGGTCACGGAGTTATGACGTCATAAGAGGTACAGCCTCCGGCCGGATTTTCACAAACTGAGTGCCAACGCCCGAGGTTTTCTGCCGGTGGTACGGACATCGGTTGATGGATCGTGATGAAACTTCCCATGCATGTTGGGGCAAGTATTGGCTATCATATGGTATAAGAAATTTGACCGGGTCAGGTCAGGTCACGGAGCTATGACGTCACAAGAGGAACAGCGTCCGGTACTATTTTTGAAAAGCGCCCGAACCACTATTTTGCTAATTCTTGTCACCTCAATGGGAATATGCAGCAATATTAGCTTCTACAGGGAGCAAATGGACCTCCCAAATTCAAAAATACAATCAGATTTCAAAAATTTAAATTTTGATTTTTCGAATTTCTGCCGCCGACTGTGACCTTGCCGACTTCCGGCGCTCCCAACGCGCCATTTTTAGAGCTAGGGAAACGAAATACATACCAAACGATAGAGAATTGATCAAGGAACACGATGGTGAAGATTTCAAGTCGATATCTCCCACCGTTTTGCCGCAATCGCCGCCGAAAGTTGAAAAAAGTCTATTTTTCCGAAAATTTGACCTTTGACCGGTCAAAAGTAGGTCAAATGTTGACCTAGGACCAAAAAATATACCACCAATCGCGAGATCTCGTTGAGAGCAATCCGTTGGTTTTTTCCGCTAAGCTCTACGACCTTCCGTTTCGAAACGCCAGGGGGGGGGTCGTAACAACCCCCCCCCTGGTCGTTCGTGTTATGAGAAATGGCCTGGTCGTGCGAGGGTTAATAATAATCATGTCATCCATCCTCGCCCACATAAAAACACCGAGTAAAACGCATTTTGTCGAAAATCAGCGATAAGGCGTCAGTTGTCTAGTACATATGTTGCTATTAGAGGTCACTGGTCATACCAGGTCAGGTCACAGGTCAGGTCACCAAAGGTCACCAAGGGTCACCACATGAGCCCAACTTTACTAAGGTTATGCGATGCATGTTTTATGGCCAGTTTTTCATTTCCAACTCAATGGTGTTGGTTATAAGACCATCAGGTACGGTTTAGGTCACTTTCTGGTGGAGGTCAGGTCAAGGTCAGGTCAAAGAGGTCAAATTTCAAAGTTGATATTTTTGCATAAAATGGGTATCGATTCGATGCGGCTCGTCACGGGGAGTCTAATGGTGGTCTTCGTTTTGCGCTACGAGGTCTAGAATTGCTAAAAATTGAGTTTGAAAATTTGACGTCATCAATTTTGAACAGTTTTTTTCGCTATAACTTGGCCAAAAAAAAAGAGGTATTAATCTCAAATTTGGTATGTAGATAGAAGGCGGCAGGGACTATCACATATATTCCGTTTTTTTGAATTTCAAAACACTTCCTGGATTTTTCGGCTATTATTTTCAAAAAATCTATTTTTTGATTTTTGGGGGTCAAAGTCTAAAAAATTCGAAAAACCGAAATAGCAGTTTTGTAGCCCTTTTGATTCCACACCTTTTATGTCTGAAACATTTTTCTGTATCTCTAAAGCTGTAGCCCTGACAGGTCTTCCCGCGAAACCTTTTTTTGGGTCGAAAATGGCAAAAATGACGTCACTCTGACGTCATTAGCGGCCAACATATCATAGCCTTTGGAAAAAATTTTGGTCACCATGTGCGCTAGCTGCTCCCGGGAGGGTACTGAAAGTTTGGTGACGATCGGCGCAGCGGTTCTCGAGATATATTGAAAAAACTAAAGGGGGGCAAAAAAATGCCCCCCCCCCCCCGCCTGGAAGGTTAAGAAGTTATTTGCATTACATCAGCACAGCAGATGGTTCACACGATAACACTATAAAAAGACCGTTCTATTTTTTTTTTTACAGCACAGTTACACCCGATATAATAGATGGCTGGCTAGAATTGTCCGAGAATGTAGAATTTTCCGAGTCTCATTTATCTTGTCTTTGTTTTAACTATGCATGCTCTATACTAGTGGTGTCAATTTCAGAAAAGGCATGTCCAATGTCCGTCCAATGTCCAATGCTTACGTCGATTGTCCGTCCAAAAATGTCCAAGCCAGCCATTTGTCCAAAGATGTCCGACGCCTACGCAGTAGTTTACACTCAACACTGCTATTTAATTTGCTTTTAATGTACCATTACCAGCTGAAAAGTGTTAATCATATCGAAAACTGAGCTTTCTTATAGCCAATCAATGTTAAACACCATTACTTTATAAAAATGTTGATGTGTAGCAAGCGATGTCCAAAGTTGTCCAAAGCCTGCTGTCATTGTCCAACCGAATTCCGAATTGGACATTGGACAAAATCGGAACTCCGAAGATTCAAGTTCCGATTGACACCACTACTCTATACATGCTTTGTTCTACGTACATGCATCTATCATTGTGAGCACACCTTCCCCACTGTTACCTTCCACTGTCTCACGCTATCACACCCCTCCCCAGACGTCTGGCACCTCCGTGCCTGCCGAGGGCCCGTCGGCCGGCGGACCGGCCGCTCTGGCCGTTGGAGTGGTCGGTACCAGCGTGGCTGTCTTCCTTATCGTCGGTGAGTGTTAAAACCAGAACGGACTTTCACGGCGAGCCGATGGATCCGTCCAAACCTTCGTTATGCCTCAGACGTGACTTCTTAGTACTTATGTACAATACTTCATAATATTTTAGGATAGTTTTTTTTGACAGGTTTAACTATATCATGTCGTTGATCAATGACTTCCCCCCCCCCCTTCTTCCTCCGCCGTCAGCCAAGTCCCTGCCGGCCCACTACGCCGTCTACCTGCTGCTGCCGGTGCTGCTGTGGTCGGTGCTCGCCTACGACGTGTCGGGGCTGTGGGCAGTGAGAGCCGCGGCCGGAGATAGGGGCACCGTGCTGAGGCATGGCGCGGTGCTGGTCGGCATTGAGCTGCTGGTGAGAGGGGGAGGGGCAGGGAAAGAGGGATAGGGCAGGCGAGGGACTATCTTGCTGATAGTTATCTTGTGGCTGCTGAATGAGAAGAGGTTTTATTAATTGTGTGTACCATGACTTCTGAGCAGAATGGAAAGGCCTCTGTCGTCGCATGCGAAGTTATGTAACATGCTGAGATGGATGGAACGTGCGAAGAGACGTTGCACTCGCTCGACGCCATCTTTGCTGGTATGCTTTTCGCTAGCATTGTCCCATCTTGAGTTCTCACCAGCTGCCTCCCGTCAGGCCGTGCATAATTTTCATCCCCTCTCGAGCTGTCCAGGTGTTGGTGTTTTTGAACCGTGTATAACCCTCCTCTCGTTTGTTTTTCAGGTGGTGTCGTTCTTCCAGCGCTGGGTGCTTTCTGTACTGCTCCTGGCCCTGGCACCCTGGCCTCTCACCCTGCCAAAGTACAGGAAGAGACTCACCGTACTGTGGGTGGGATCGTCGGTACTTTTGGCGGGGTTTCCGCTTAGTCCCGTCATCACCCACCAGGCCAACTATCTGCTCGTGTGAGTACCTGGTGATATTGTGTTGATCATCATACGACGCAGACATTAATAATTGATAAAAGTGCCGTTTTATACAGGCTGGTTTGGCGGATCAATAAGTAAAGGAATTGTAAGAGATATATCTGTGATGTTTGCTCACTTAATATTGCGTGTCTCCGTACCTTTTCTGTGGGTATCCGCCTCACCAACGTGTTTTACTTCTACATACCTCTGTCCTCTGTCCATAGTTACCACTCCTCCCCCGCCAGTACCGTTTCCGTAGCTGTCACCGCGATATGTCTGACTGTTGCAGGAAGGCGGCAGCCATGTTCTCGGCTGGCGGAGTGGCGCTGGCCTCCCTGTCGTGAGTAACGCACGGTGGTGGCGTGGGGCAGGCCGGGCTGAGTATGGTCTGAGGAGGTGGGGAGGGAACAGGACGGTGCGGTGTAATTCCACTATGCTTTTTGTGTCTCCTTTCGGCTTGCACATTGGGATTGGACGTGGACTCGGCCACATGCTGACATCGATCTAATATGAAGCATAGCTCTGCTGATTCGATCGTTTTCGCCATAATTTACCTGTTTCAATCATATCTGACCGTCAAATAAGCCACCGACAATAGTGTGGTCTGTGGATACGTTCGCGCGTTTCATTTTTCTGCTAGTTTCTCACCAAACTGTCATTCACGTCTGATGATGTCCCCTCTCCCATCTCTAGTGGCGAGCTGCGCCTGTTCCGACCGGTGGACCGACTCCGTGAGCCGCGCCACTGTCGGCTGATCCTGCTGGCGCAGGTGGCGCTCCTAGCGGCCGCCGCCGGAGTTACTCACGCCGTACAGTCGGCCGTCGGGAGTCGCTCCGCCGTGCCCGGATTCGTACACGTGGCCTCCTGGACCATGCTGGGTAGGTGACTGAGAGATAGGTCATTCGTCTGGGCCGTATTGAGTGTGGGCTGAAAGACGAAGAGACGGGCATCCACCTCAGCTCTTTGGCTATGCCGAGTGAATAATGGGGAGGGAATACATTCTATTTGATCATAAATCAGCGTTCAGTGAAGCTGCAACTTCTTACTGTTCATTATATGGAACCCTCATTACTTATTAGTTAAAATGTAGTAGCGCGTTTACTGCTGAGTCATCCCTGCCTTACATTAACCGCATCCCTCGTCCCTCCCCCGCTCCCCCAGCTCTGTCGTGGCTGCTGCCGTGCCTCAGCTCGGCCTGGCTGCTGAACCGGCTACTGCACGTCACGGCCGCGCTGCTGGTCCCTTTCCTGCTGCTCAGTCTCGGCCGGGAGGCGCTCTTTCTGCCGCTGCTGGCGCTGCACCTCTACTCGTGGACACGGCTCGAGCATACCTCCGAACAGAAACAGGTGCGAGGGATGTGACGGCTGGGAACCCGGCGGAGGGAGTGGCTATAGTAGAGGAGGTTGGAACTTGGCAAGCTCCGTCACGTTTGTTTAGCTTGTGTAGCTTCGAGGTCTCTTGAGTTACTGGGTTGAAGTCGTTCTTGTCTTTTGAAATAACACGATTTTCTTATTATGCTCATTCTTTCATATGCCGGTGTCTAGTTGGGATCAGTTAAGATGATCGCTTGTCGTGTCGTGTCCAGGCATTTTTTTTCGTCTGTCTTGATCAGACTGCTATCTGGATCAGTATGGTAGTCTCTGCACCGACTTCTCACCCAACCTTCCCCTGTTTCACTTCTCCCAGACTTGTACATAGTTTCTGATCAGACCTGCAGCAGGTGTCCATCCTCCGACCTTCAATCTCTGACCCGACCAATCTGACCGTGTCTGACCTTATCTGACCGTGCCTAACTGTATCTAACCGTGTCTAACCAGTCTCACCTCCCTCCCTCAGCTGGCGGAGCTGTCGTTTGACGACCCTCTGAGGAAGAACGAGGCCCGCCGGCCGGCCCAGTTCGGCGACACACGCAGGGCCTTCTTCTACGTATCCTTACTGATGTCTCAGAGTTGACAGGGGAGAGTCACGGGGGCGAGAGGGGAAGGGTCAAGTCCTCGCTGGTCTGCATTGTGTTTATTTAGGGATTTTGATGGGTCGATGTTCTTTGCTGAGTGTTAAACATAATCGTTATGTACGTTTGTCAGTGCCATACGTCACATGGTATTGCTGTTACAAATGACTTTTTTTTAATGTTTCTTCTCGATAGGTGTTGTTCCATGATCCCATCTAACTCTTAATTCAACTTTCTTCATGATGGGAATGGGGATAGATAGAAGGTCTCTATCGCCATGCTGTCACCGTCCCTTGCCCTCATATCTTCGTCTTTCTGCTTCCTTAACCACCCCGTCACACAGTTGCTGTTCGTCATGTTCGCGTTCTTCGGTATCGGTAACATTGCCAGCGTCAACTCCTTC
The DNA here is from genome assembly GCF_019059575.1 of Amphibalanus amphitrite. Lineage (NCBI taxonomy): Eukaryota > Metazoa > Arthropoda > Thecostraca > Balanomorpha > Balanidae > Amphibalanus > Amphibalanus amphitrite. Next base: position 227,249 of record NW_024882501.1, on the reverse strand, counting down.
GACCCGACCTGTGTGTACGCGTTTGTTACCGTGTTCAGCCCGTGGGTGATGGGCGCGCTGCTGCTCACCAAGATCCTGGTGCCGTTTCTGCTGGTCTGCTGCTACGGGAGAGCGGTGGCTACTGTGACCAGGGTGAGACGCCAGGGAAGGGGAGCTGGGACTGTTTGTTGTAAGACCTCACAGGGGAGGGAAAAGGGTCAGAGAAGGTAGTCTTTAAATGGCAGATGTTTAATTTCAAGGAACTGAGTCGGTTACCGAGGAGCAACGCTAGTTGTTCGCCTCGGGAGCTTAAAATCCACAGCATCATTACCACTGAGTCTGACGTCCCGTCGCGTCCTCCCTCCCCCAGATGTCGACCCAGCGTCTGTTCCTGACGGTGCTACTAATGTCAGACGTCATGTCCGTCCACTTTTTCTTCCTCGTCACCGACGCCGGGTCGTGGCAGGACATCGGATTCTCCATATCCCACCACGTGATCGCCACAGGAACATCGTGTTTCCTGCTGATACTGCACGGAGCCGCGCGGGTGCTCACCAGTGCCACCTGGTGGTCGCCGGTGGAATCTGTGCTTACAGAGCGGCGCCGCAGTCGCGTGGACCGGCTGGGCGGCGGGGAGATTGAAGTGTCTGTGGTAGGAGGGAGTGCCTCGCAGGGGATTAAACTCGAGTGAGCACTGAGGAGGCTGTGAGGACACGTCGAGCGGCGCGGTGGCTGGACAGAGGGACAGTGAGGGAGATTGAGGAGGTGTGCTAGGGTGTGAGCCGGGTGTGGGTGGCCAAGGATTGAACGGGAGTGAGTAAAGGTATGAGGTGAGGTGTGTTGAGGACGAGCATGTGTGAGGGGAGTCACGAGTGGGTATGATGAACGCGGTTCAGGCGGTAGTACCAATATGGCCAGGTGTATGGGAATGAGTATGAAGAATGGACGTAGCCTAGGTGGAGTTTGCGTGGTTTTTGTACCCTCTGCTGCTATCTTTCGCCGAGTAGTGGGACATTACTCGGGGTGAGATTAGGAACGTGGCTCAAGAAGTTACTGCTTTAAACGCACCGGGCCAGGGGTCACGACAAGACGTGCCCAAACAAAAGTGTTTAGTCTTGAGAAAGGAAATGTGGAAGTGGCCCACTCCTTGTGTCAGCCCCATCGCACCTATTTTACCTATTGCAATGCAAGGGTTGACCACAATTTTACGTGAATTCTGGTCACTCGGTCTGCTTCGACCGAGCTTGGTGTGCTATGTGATCGTCCATTGTTGTGGCATTGCTTGCCATTTTCAGAGGCACGCACGCCTCCATTGTGGTAGTGGTGACAGATCTCCATCTTATTGTGTGCCTCCAGACTTGGTGCCATCACCGACGCATGAGATTCGATTTCGCTTGTCAATTACTCAGTGATTGTGATTTCCTTGCGCGTATCTTTCCCAAGGCGCCACAGCGTATCGATTTTCTTTGACGACAGCTTCTGCAGTGTTTCCAATCCCCAGAAGCATATCGCTCGCCATTTTCTGAGTGTCCGCCAGGGTTACCATGGGTCGTTACCTGATCGGGTGATTAGGAGCCAAGGTTGCAGTGAGGCAGCGCGACTTTGCCTATGTATGTAGTATGGGATATTCTCACCACCGCTACAGTCCGTGTCCTAGTCTGTGATTGGATGGTGGCCTTTGGTTGCCACCGGTTGTCATGGCAACTGTAGCAGCACGAGCTTTCTGTGATTGTTGACTTGTAGAGCATGTGAATCGCCAGTACTGGCGTAAAACGGGAGAATTGTACACGAATTATTAATCCAAAGGGTTGTTCATGTTATGCGTTGAGTGGGCACTGTGAAATGATGGTCTCTAGTTAATACAGAGTTGTGAGCTTTGAGTAGTGATGTGGATGTGTTTCTAGGACTTGAATCTAGTCTGTGTTGTACTCAGCGAATCATCTTCGAGCTAGCTTCACGCAGTAACTCTACAAAGCCGCTGAGAATAAAGGGTTTTGTATTGCCATCACAACAATCTGAACAGATCTCCACGTCTGGGGAGACCCCACCAGCGCCTGAACCAACCTTCCATTCGCAGCTGGAGTGGCAGATAAATGCATACAGATACGAACATTCCAGAACAATCGGTGGCTCACTCGAGAGGCCAGGAGCTGCTGCGCGAAAAGGGATGGGACGCTGCGGTTGAACGAAAACGCAGCATGAGCGGTCCACCCATCATAGATCAGGTTGAGGGATTAAGTACTATAGGTCAGGTGAACAGTTGATTTTTGTTAGGATGACCGAGATGACCCTACACGTATCACGAACCAATAGACAACACCATATTGTGCATGACACTAGAGATAACGATACGCGTGATGCGTGAGACGTGCGAAAATCGTTGCGATATATACAGAAACGTTCTGAAGAAAATGAGCGCTGGATGACATCAATTAGTGTAAAAATAACACCACACGTTTATCTAATGATTGTATGAGCTTTGCAGCATGAATAATCTCACATAGTCGCTCAAACTGATACCAATATCTTAGCAAACAATTACCAAAATACAAAGACAAAGCAAAATGCCACGAGTTGCCTTTCAGCTCGTTCAAATCTTTATCATGTGGTGCTTCAACGGACTCTAGCAAAGTCGAAGTCCGCTTAGCCAATAATGCTAATATAAAACAACCGTGCAAGGAAAAAGAATCATGAGGAATATAACGGCAACTGCCAAATAAATATAGCAAAACAGTTAAAAAGACCGGCAGCAGTCGAGGCAGTTGCACATTCAGAACCCACTCCGCCAGACGCGCGGCTGGCGAACAAGCCGACAGGCCGAATACCGAACAGCAAACAGCTAGCCGCGCACCAGACAGCAATCATAGAGCCAACTTATTGCCCATCAAACAGCAAACAGAGACAGCTAGCCGCGCACCAAACATCAAACAAAAGCCCTTCGTATCACCGACCGAAACGGCTGCGGCAAACAGCCCACAGGACGTAAACTGCAGCTGATGGGTACACCTCAGCCAACTTGGCTCACAGGTACACCTCAGCTAACCATTACCCCACTGCTGAGTCGATTCGGCTCGCCAACAGCACGCCACAACTAACAGGTACGTTCACGACCAGCACAATTATTGTCACCCGGTACTCTCAGCTGCCCTATTATCCCGTGGCACGTCAGTATAAGCGTTAAGTATAGCTGCCTCCGCGACCGCGCCTACCCAGCTAAGAATTCTCCACAGCCGCCCACCGACTAATAAGCCTCTGCCCCGACACCTGCGAACTGAGAACACCGCATCCACTGGCGGTATAGGTAGTCGCCACGTCAAACAACTCTGACGGGCTCTCCAACAACAAAACAACACAGAGAGACAGACCTGGTGGCCGTGAGTGTGCGGGCCGCACATGCCGTAGTGGTCTATTTGTAGAGCAGACGACGCCTGACGACGCTCATCGGCCAGTCGGAGCCACCAACAACTCGTCAGAGCTCACAGCTCATGGAGCTCAGAGGTCAGAGCTCACACCTCGAACCTCACCGAACTCACAGCTCAGAGCTCACCGAGCTCCTCGTCGTCTGTCTCGCCGTCCACGAGGATCTTATCCTTGATGGACGGCATGGCGGAGGAGCCGGCACGAGCCCTGACGGTGGACAGAGCGGCCGTTAGACTGACAGTCACAGGTCAGTTCTCGGGATTCAGCTGGGTCTTAGGCCTCTGCGCGCGCTGCGATCGTGTCAAGCGTTGGGATTAAGACTGAATATCAAATCAGTTCCCAATATCCAATAAAATTCAGCCTAGTCCCGTCCAGCCTCCCAAGACTTCCCGCTTATCCCCCACTCCGATGTCATCCCCAGATCAACCTCCCGCTGCAGCCTTCTTCTCCTTGGAGCATCTTCATCCTCCCCAAGGACTGTTATCTATTCCTCCCACCATGATCGGCCCTTTCCCTTCCCCCACCCCCGTCTTACATCAAAGCCACCCCTCACCCTGCCCCAGGTCTCCTTGTCTCTCACCTGGCCTGGAGGTGCTGCAGCTGCACGGACAGGCTCTCCACCTGTTCCTGCAGCTCCTCATTGGTGCGCACCAGCCGCCGCTGGTTGGTCGTGCTGCTATCGACTTCATCCTCCACCGTGCCCAGCTCCCGCTTCAGTTCGTCCACGCGGCCCCGCAGTCGGCGCACCTCGGCCTCGAACTGTTCGGCGCGCCGCATGGCGTGGGAGAGCTCGGTGGTCTTCTCCTGTAGCACCTTCTTGAGCTTGCTGTGCGCGTGTTTTAGCTCGGAGAGCTCACGGCTCTTCTCGAATACCTGTCGACGTGAGGAGGGAGGGAAGAAAGTCAGGGAGAGTGAATGCAGGAGCATCGTCTTCATTTCAGAACGATTTGGAAATATGGTTAAGAGTGACGTAAAAAATCGTTATCGTTCTCTCCCGTCTCATTTCTCACAGCCCTTGCCCTTCTAAACAGCGACAACTCAGCCAGTGACCATTATACCAGTGACCATTTATCCACAACACAAAAGTGAAGGGCAGCATCCCATTCCCTTGGCCAAGCACACTCCTAGTGCATTCTTCATCCCCGACCCCTCTCCCCTAGTCTCACTCCGCCTCTCCCCCACCCATACCTCCGACTGGAGCTGTTTATTCTCCGTCTCGGCCGTCTGACTCAGCTGTCGACTCCTCTTCTCCAGTCGCTCCTCCAGATCGGCGATGTGCGCCCGCAGCTTCTTGTTGTCGCGCTCCACGGAGATTTTGTCCGTCTCCAGACGCTCGCGGCGCTCCCATTCGGCGGCGTTTTCGGCCTGTAGACGCTCAAGTTCGGAACGCAGCTCGGCCAGCTGTAGATCACGGACCTGGAGGGGGAGGGTCAGACTGGTCAGTGATCAGTAAAGACGCCAACAAAACAGCAAGGCTAGATATAACTAGCAGACAATGAATGAAAACAGAGGGTAATGAGCGTTGCTGATCTATGGACTTATCACGCGTGTCTCAGTGTGTAGCTTCCACCTAATCTTCCAGTTCCATTTGCGTACTCCCTTGAGTTTACAGGTTTCCTCTCCTTGCACCCACCTTCCCCTGTGATCGACTTTCCTCGCAATCACCTCCCCACTGACTCACCTCACGGCTAGACGTCTCGTCCCTCAGATCGAGCTGCATGCTGGTCAGCTGGTTCTCGTGCTGCGCGCGCAGCTCCATCAGCTGTTTGAGGGTCTCCTGGCGCGAGAGGCGCACGTCGTCCAGTCGCGAGCGAAGGTCTGATACGTCTTGACGCAGAGACTCGACGGTGCGCTGCAGGGCTGCTTTCTCGCTGAGGACATAGGGGCGGAGGGTTAATGCGAAAACATCTAACTACAAACCTACACAGGCAGAAAGCTGGGTGATGTGGAGATAACAGATGCGGTGGAACACGAAACATAGTACGATTTTAGCATTAGACAGTGGCGTCAGGGAGGAACGGAAATGAGAAATGTAAGAAATGTGCATTGCGTGTTAGTTATGGTAATTTTATCGCTATTTCCTCAAATATCTTCGCGACAAACAATATTTTGATAACTATATTCGCAAGCATGGGCATCATTTACCACAAATCAAGATAGCATCCTCCCTCGGACCTGGGTTTTAAGTGGGAAGTGTTACTCACTCCCGCTCGAGCTGCAGCGCCTTATCGGTCGCATCCCGCTGTCGGACGGACGCCGTCTCCACCGTGGCCACTGGAGACGTGGGCGAGGCGGGGGCGGCGGGCGACACTGCAGGAGAGACGGCAGGGACCGGGGTCTGTACTGCCACCGGGGTGGGTGTCAGCACCGGCGCGCCTACCACCATCCCGGGCGGAACCACCGCCGCTGCTGACACCGACTCCGGCTCCATCACCGGGCGCGGGCGCTGTTTGGGGATCGCTCCCCGCTCCGCCTCCGAGACTCGGAACTCGGGAAGGCCGAACGCGGCGGCGGCTCGCTCCGTGAGCGGGTCCGGCGGCGCGCCGACCGCCAGCGGACCGCCACACTCACAGCGCTGAGACAGCAGGCGTTTTAGCTGGCCCAGCTCGGCGGCTAGAGACTCGTTCTCAGCCTCGATCTCGTGTCGGTCCCGTTTGACGGCGGCCGTCTCCTTCAGAGCGGTCTCCAGCCGGAGCCGGACCGAGCGCAGCTCCTCGCGCGCCTTGTTCCGCTCAGCGCGAACCTGTCGTATAGTGTAGGCTGGTTAGCGAATATAAAAGTACTGCGTTCGTCATCGTGCACAAGAACCAGGAACGAATGCGCTTCAACTTTAAGTCGTTTTGGTTTGTATACAAAGCAGAAGCATTCAGGTGAGAACAGACACAAAAGTTGCTACATTCATTGCAAGATCAGGCGATACCACTTCCCCATGAATTATGCCTCCCTGAATGCCCAGACGCAGTTGCAAGACACAAAAATTTGAGTTCACTGCAAGGTAAAGCAATACCACTTCCCCATGAATTCTACCTCCCTGAACGCCCAGACGTAGTTGAGGAACCGTTGGTCTTTTCGCCCTCTCCCGCCACCAGACCCACCTTGCTCCACTTTTCGCGCCAGTTGGCGGTGCAGTCGGACCACCAGCGCATCGTCTTCTCCATCTGCGAGGCGCGCGCCTTGGCCTCCTCCAGCTCCTGGGTGCGCAGCTCCTGCGAGAAAAAACGGCGCGGTCAGCGCTGAAGCAAAGGAGAGCCTACCAGCGCTTCCACACAAAAAAGTCAGGAGTGATCCCAAACAGGGAAGCCGACAGACAGCACTGTCAGTGTCATTCAGGAGGACCCGAACGCGTCAGCGCAAAGGAGAACGGGACGGTCGTGAATACGGCACTCGGCAAAATGCAGTATCATGCAACACATCGACAGTAGGATAGACGACTGAGACGCGGCCTTATCGCACATCTACTGAGCGTTCCAAATCACAAATGAACTAATCAATCGTGAGTCAGAGTCCTTCCTAGCCATCAAAATATCAACCTGTCCGTCGCTGGTCGCTGGCCCACACGGTCGAACGTACCTCCTTGGCCTGCCATTCGTGGTGGCTGTGGCGGGGCGAACACTCGCTGAGGGCGCTCTGTCGCGCCGCGGCGAAATGGCCGTGACTGTGGCCGTGGCTGTGACCCGGGGAGCCGGTAGAGTGCGGCCGCGGGGCGGACGTATGCGGCATGGTGGCTGCCCCGGCCAACTGGCCACAGCTCTGTGGGTAGAAAAAAGTGCTTATAGGGCATAAGGTGTCCTGTGAAGGTAGGGTACTGTACAGGCTACCTCCATGTTAGGTTATCTCACCATCATGATACTATCATGAAAGGAATGGTCCTGTCATTAGGCTGGAATAGGTTGGTAAGGTATCAGCTAGCCAGTGGTCACTGTTGAGATAAAAATTGCATTTGGTGTCTATCTCAACTTGACAGGAAAAAGGATGAATTCTGGAAAAAAAAATAGAGAGGGGTCACAATAAGATGTGATGAACAATTGCTATTTTGACTTTACACAAGTGTGACTCCATTAATCATTTAATGTTTTGCATCAGCCCATCCAAGCAATTGATAATCTGCCTTTGTTAAGTTGGAAAAAGAAAGTTGCTCTAGAAAACTTGAAGTGAGAGCAGACAATAATTTTCATTTGGATGTTGTTCCCCACCCTAATCCACAAAATAGTCACATTTCAGCCTTGTTAAGGCCACAATAGCTGCGCATGATACAAGTTATGCAAAGTGTGCACAGCACACTAGCCTGTAGATACTCCCCAGTCTCCAGTTATGGAAAGGTTCATAAGGCATTGCCAAGCCTGTGACCAGTAGTAACTAGTATTGTCTAACAAATGGGATAAATGGGTTACCTAATACCTACCAGCCCATACTCAGCCTTTGCTTCTAAAGTATTACCTACCTACATTTATCAAATTGAAGTGACTGATTGAAGATGGGCCTGGGTATGTACTATGTTAGGGCCTGTGTTTGTGTAACAGGTCATGCAGTGTGCTAATACCAGCCAGATTTTGCACATGAATGTACATTGTACCTACATTATAATATTTGAGTCATCTTCCAATAATGTACCAGGGTGCCTCATGTTTGTATTTATTTGTATTTGTATTTATTGAAACCGTCAACAGGCACAAAACCCAATAAAAGACGGAGTTAAAAAGTAAAAGCACAAATAACACTAATAAAAAATGCCACATTTATGTACAGGGCTCACCGAGAGCTAAGAAACGCCAATACACACTTCCTAAAAGATGATCGATTTGTAAACAGATCAGAGCTCGGCATTGTCAGCATTGTCATGTTATTCTGATTTGGTGATTTTGTACAAGGTTGTTAACTGTTAGACATGTTGAACTTGGTGATAGGGAACATGGAGGGAAGTTGGGCAAAATTCTTCAAGAAGGTGTTGGGGAGGTAGGTAGCATGTTTGTAGATGCTAGGTAGATGCACTAGATTATGAATGATTCAGTACTGGGACTGATCAAGGAATAATCAAATTAAATTACACCAAATTGTAATGTCACCAGTCACACTACATAATATATTCCAGCATCAAGTTGAAGCTCTTTGATCTCTATATCAATATATGCATTAAATTGATCATTTGAATGCAATGATGAGTTGTCAACTAGCTATGTTCTAGTTAAGTAAGTACTGTAATCTGTTTTTGTTTTCAATCAAAGTACCTACATCAACATAGGTAGGAATTCATCAATATTATCATACTATCATGAAAATGAAAGAATTTCAAATGCTTGAGACAATTAAATACCAAAGCATCACGAATGGTATCTTCAACATTATGTTACCTGTTGATGTACATTACATGAAAAATACCTTAAATGTCCGCCTTACTGTTCAAATATTCGAAAAAAAAATCCACAATTATCTCTTCATTTATCTCACATCAATTTTTTGGTGTGCAATTTTGCGGCATTCACAAATGTCTCAGTTCGTCATTAAAACTTTTTCGTGAATTATCTAGAGACTTTCGGCACTTCTAGGGATATTTCAATTACTTCTCAAGCTGTTACGCTGCTGCAAATTTGCGCTACGCTTTCATCTCAACGCTTACAAATTATGTAGCGTATGCACATAAGACTTTCTGTGACTTAAAGTAAGCATAAAGGCATAAAGTAAGCAAAAAGTTTGAAAATTTCTCGCATTAAAATATAATTTTTTTTTGAGAGAGTTTCAATTAAGTCGCTATTTTTCTATGAAATAAGTCCCTACAAAGTCCGAACCGAACATACCACAGCACAATAAAAACAATTCAAAGTGGATGAAGCAGTGTTACATAATAAACAATCTTAAAGGGGGGTGTTGCTTAATTTATATTAAATTCATCCTGCAGGTGAAATAGAAAGGACGTTTTTATTTAAAGGGTGGCAAGCGCCTTCTTGCTGTGTACGTTCAATTGAAGTTCCCACCTAAGTTCTGATGTGTGGACTGTGGGATATCAGTCAAATATGCTAGTGCAGTGTTGTACCTTTTCATTTCCTTTTATGTGAAAATGCATGCTTGTTAAAATGTCAATTTGTTATGTTCGAGGTGACCCTGAGGCTTGACCCTGAGGCCTTGTTTGTTTCAGGCACAATGTCACAGTCAAGGCTGGGGACTGTTCTGGTTGGAGGTGGCAGCGGGTTCATTGGCACCTCGCTGACTGCTCAGCTCAGGAAGAGAGGCTATGATGTAATGATTGTCTCCAGGAAGCCTGGCCCTTACAGGATGACTTGGGTGAGTGAGGGCAGGTGCACTGACTTGAGCTGCTTAAAGGTCAAAGTGGAGTGTGCTCTGAGGGACCTGAATGGGTTGTAGTCTCTGACATTGGAATGGGTCTTTTGGTGACACACAGTCAGTGAGTGAGGAAGAGAGGTGTTTAGAGGAGTGGTGGAACTCCTAGTGTGTTGGGGTGGATGACAAATTCTGTTTGCAGACTAAAACTTTCTAACTCCATTCATACCCACAGAGCGAGCTGAGTCAGTCGGGCCTGCCCAAGAACACCACGGCCGTGGTAGGTCTGAGCGGTCAGAACGTGCTCGACCCACTGCGCCGGTGGACGCCCGGTTTCCGACAGAACGTGTGGGCGTCGCGCGTCAACTCGACCCGCTCGCTGGCGGAGGTGATCAGCGCGGCTCCCGTCAAACCGAACGTGTTCGTCTCCATTTCCGGCGTAGGTCAGTTGGCCGAGGGATGGGATGAGGAGAGACGATAGCTGATACCGTGTCTGCACTGCCGATGACAGGGTGGTTGTTTTTAAGTGGTCTTGTGGATAGATGCACAATTTATCGCGAAATAGTGTCGTAATTTTTAGTTGCAAGCTTGTAAGTGATTGTATCCGACATTGAACGTCTTGCTGTTTCTCAATGACATTGTCCATGATTCATGAATGCCAAAGACGTGTGCTTTATGAATCTTGGAAAGAATGTTTATAAATGCATCTACGCGTCGTCCCGACGTTTCAGGTTTTTATGAGCCCAGCGAGACTGCCGAGTACAACGAGGAAAGCGCAGGGGGAGAGGCCGACTATATGGGCCGGCTGTGTACGGCCTGGGAGGAGGCGGCCCGAGGCGTGGAAGACGCCGGTGTGCGTAGCGTTATTATCCGATCAGGTCGGTCAGACTCGGGGAGGCGGAGTTCGCTGGTCGGCCGGGTTAGATTGACGCAGACGTGAGACGAGTCGCGTGGTCAGAATCGTTTAGGTTGGATTATTCTATATCAGGTATGCTTAGAAAATGATTGATTCGGTGCCAAGTCCGTAAGTTGTGAAAGCAAATTGCGTCCCTTTTAATTACCGTCTTATCCCATTTTACCAACCGTTCCCCGGTTTTCGCTAGGCGTTGTGCTAGGCCGGCACGGCGGAATGATCCAGCAGATCTTCATGCCGTTCTACCTGGGTCTGGGCGGACCGATCGGATCCGGACGGCAGTTCTTCCCCTGGATCCACATCGACGACATCGTCAGTCTGTTCATCTTCGCCATCGAGAACCCCGAGGTCAGTGAGCGGTAAAAGCAGGCGAGGTGTCTGTGCGGCAACTGCTGCACCACTAAATTACCTGGAATGGCTACAGCGATAGAGATTGATTAGATATCTTTTCATTGATTTTAATGTCTTTGTCGATGCTTCAATATGACGCTATGCACATTCAGTAAATTTGAATGCTTGCATTAAATTTTAGTCGCGTATTTGTCTCCGAATCCTCAATTCCTGTTAAATCAATCTACGCAGGGACCAGTCATAGCAGGTGCTAGTTCGCAGTTCGCGGTGCTGGTTGCCAACGCAAATCTTAGCGTTGCCAGCAACCCCGTCCTCCACGCTTCACCCTTCACCGCTAACTGTAGTTCCCTCACCCACTCCCAGGTGTCTGGCGTGCTGAACGGCGTGGCTCCACAGCCGGTAACAAACGGCGAGTTCTCGGCGGCGCTAGCGGGCGCGCTGCACCGTCCAGGCGTGATCCCTCTACCGGCCGCCGCCGTGCGACTCGCCTTCGGTGAAACGCGCGCCAGGATGATGGTAGAGGGTCAGCGCGTGCTGCCCCGCCGGCCGCTCCAGTTGGGCTTCCAGTACCGGTACCCAGATATCGAGTCGGCGTGTCGCGAGGTGGCAAGGCTGAGGTACACGCCGGTCAAGCCGTACTAGGAGGGCAGACTAAGCTTCACGCTCCCGTTAAACTGCTGTGTGAGGCGGGAGGGAGGTGGGAGTACTTGGCTGTGGCGTTGCTGAGTGAAGGCGTGTGGTGTGCGGTGTGTACGCATGTGGGTCAGGTGTGTACGAGAGAGGGGTACAACATGAGATGCTGTTAAGATTGACGACCCTTTTATCTTTCTCGATAACATGCATTTTTCGAGACATTTGCTGATCAGGATACCAATCTTATTCTTCAATCTCAAAATAGCTTTTCGGTTATTTGTTCCCACAATTTGTTCGCCCTATCTTGCCGTTTCGAAGCTCGGTCGATTGAATGTCGGAAATATGACGTGTCGATATACCTCATAGACATTCGAAATCTATAACATAGACGGAGAGCTTGTATCTTCGACTGGTGCTGATGATACTGTGCTAAAAAAAAAAAAAACTTGAAGCGCCGGATCGGACAAGGTCCGTACTCCGTATTACCGTTTTAGAAGGATTGTTTCTCGTTAGGTCTCTGGTTAGTCCGCTCAGACTCACATTTTCGTGTGGATGGATTTTGGGCTGCTTGATGCTGTGTGTTCCCGTAACTTCGTTGCCTACCCACCGGAGTGTTTTATTATCCCAGATTGGGATATTTTTCCGTTAGCAAGGCACAGTTTTGTGACCGTATGTTAGTTTAACGATAAGCAGCCAAGCACTAATTTATTGCTTTACACAGTAAGGGATACGCCAAAAGATAGGTACTCGAAGAATGATGGTGTGTAATTTATAACGTACTTTTTCCCGACCCTTCCATGCCCGTACGGCGTACAATACCAAGGATATGGCTGACTAGTGCGTACTTTGTGAGTGTGAAGTGGTGGCCGTCCGTCTTTTGCAATAGTCCGTGAATTGAATTGTGCATAGAATGATCTGTTGCCGAATTATTGTTGTTTTCAGCAGACAAGTCTATACATCGGATTGTCGGCGTGACTATGATCTGGACTCAATACAACACACTCAAACACGTGTGACAATGTTTGTTTATTTTTCATGTTCATGCATTTATCCGACTTATACCGATCGGTAGTCTCGCAAAGTGAAGTGGCAGTGGATTGAATACTAATGTTTTAATACGATATGGCATGACTAGAAAAAAAACTCGTTTACACTCAAGATCCAGTCCTGGCACTCCGTCAATCTATTGTGATTGCGCTATCACTCCACCCTCAGAGCGTCCTATCTATACACCGTCCACTCCGCTCAGAAGTTCAGCGCGTCCAGTTCCCTGCTCACCGGCAGCACCATCTCCAGCGTCTCCTCCTTGGGGTGCCAGACCGCTCGAGCGGCCGTCTCGCGCACCGGGTGCGGCAGGAACAGGCTGAGCCTCCAGACGGCACCGCGGACATCCAGGTGGCGCTGCTGGACGTCCACCACGGCTGAGGTGGCCGTCTCGCCGGGGAGTTTGACGCGGACTACCAGTAGGCCGCAGCTGGCCGTGCCCGGGGTCTTGTTACCCATCTGAAAGAGTCGGGAATGCATGTGGAGGGGATGGTTAGGCGGCTGGTGTTGTGTATTGATGAAGGGATTCAGGAGTTAGGGTCAGCGAAACACCGCGAGGCGAGAGCGACACTGTGTACTCTGGTCATTGGAGATGTAGTAGCCATCATCTATACCACCTGCGCTAGCACCTCCCGGATCCCACTTCTCGTCCGGTCCCTCCTAAACCTGCGTGAATCCCTCCCATCCCGGCCTTCTCCCACTTGTTTCAACACCTCTCAACCTTGACCCGTCTCGCCTCCAACGCCCTCCCTCACCTCTCCCTACGGTCCTACCCACCTGCAGGAAAACGTCCTCTGCTCCGACCTCCTGTCGGAAGTTGATCTCGTACTCGGGCTGCGGCCGGGGATCGTCCGTGTCGTCCAGTTCGGCACCCTCGGTCACCTCGTCAGCCTCCCAGATCGACTCGGGCGCCGGACGGCCGCGCTCCTCCGCTGCCACGGGAGCCGCCGGCTGCAGTTCTGCACCCGATTTGACCACCAGACGAGCGGCCGACTTGGCGTCCGGCGCACCTCCAGACCCTGCAGCGAGGAGGAGGCAACAGATCGTTACCGTTAATGTCATCATTGTAAGAACACAAATGAGGTAACATTCATAGGCATTTTGTAAAGCAACGAATGACTTACGGCTAACGTAGCCGCTATCCTCTTCATCTACATCGCAGCTTCCGAGCAGCGAGGAAAGCTGGCGTATATCAAGTTGATCCATGATTCAAGCACCCGCGATGACTCTGAAAGCAAAACTTGCAAATACAAATGATAAAATCGTGAGAAAGAGAATTACAAAACGTCCTATCACTTAGCATTCCCGAGGCGCGACTCGTTTGTTTTTGTTTTGTTCAGGCCCATGTCGTCCCCTATCTCTCTGCGTGTCCACTAACACGAATGACGTCACGCATGTGGGCGGAGCTATGGGCGGAGCCTAACGCACGCGGCAGTCCAAGCCGCCATATTTGAATTTATATTTTAATAGAATCTTGCCGATATTTTGGGTGAAGTCAATTTATATGGATAGCTTGGTGACAGTTTAGCTATACGAATAATAATTTATTATGGATGTGCGTATATTCAGCTTGGAATTGCAATTAAAGTTCCGCACCGCATAGATTCGAACTCGGGACCTTTGGAATACTGCGCGGGCACGCTAACCACTACACTACCGCGACCGCGCGGCGGCCGGCGGCAGGGAGGCTGCGGAGACATGGGGGGACATTTTACGTTTTTGTGAAAAAAGCAAAAGATTTAGCGAAAAACACGTCATAGATAACTTGCAGAAAATTGTCTGCTCTTTTAGATAAGATACTTAAGTTTGATATATCTTGTGCAGACTTCATTCTACAGTGCTTCGAAAATCGCTCATTTACATGGGGATTGAACGGGGCTTCGAGACTTGACTCCAAATGACGTCACGAGCTGACGTCACGAAAAGGTAGAATCGCCGGACGACCCTACCTGGTATATAGGGCCTTGGTTTTGTTTACAAGCGCTTTCTGCTGCGTCACTTATGAAGGAACTGCGTCATAATAAGCCATATGGACCGATACCGAAGATTTGATGACGATATAAAATATCTAACACTATTGTTTTGCCAATTTTACTTCAAAAATTGACAAATGTTGATATCATTATCATAAATAAAACCAAATTTTGCATTAAATATGCAATGTATAACAAATTTACATCATTTATATAAATTATATGTAATATACTGAAAATTGGTCCTTCGTTGCCATGACAACAATGTGCAAAATAATGCTGGACATTTTTGCGCTATGTGCAATAGGGAGAATAGGTGGTTTCTGTGGATACCAGGACACAGTGGTGTAGCAGGCAATGTAAGAGCCGATCATTGGGCCAGAATGTCTCACCAGAAACCGAATGTCACACATGTTAATGCAGGGTACAGAGAGTTTCTGCCCATGGTACGCAAGAGTACCAAAGATAAGTTCGCTGAGATATGGCACGATTACCGCCCGACGCTCCTTAAAGAGGTTAAGCCAAATGTCGGCCAATGGATGTCGAGTTCTCGCAGTAATCGTAGAGAAGAAATCATACTGACGAGGATGCGATTAGGCCACACTCTTCTTACTCACAGACACATTCTTGATCGCGAACCTCCACCGATATGTGACCGTTGCCGATGTGCACTTGACGTTCCGCACATCTTGCTGCATTGTCGGAAATTCTGTGCCGAAAGACGGAACCTGGAAATAGAATGTCTCATATCCAATGTCCAGATGAATGTAGGATCTCTACTGGGAAATGAATTTCCCTTGATCACTGATGCTGTGTTTGCATATCTTACTGAATGCGGTGTTGCTCAGAGATTGTGAGACGATGTGATAAGCACTGTGATTTTGTGATGTCCAACACTGCTGTGACTTATTGGTGAACTAATTAGAGTGCGTGTTATCGATGCTCTGTATTGATTGTGTCTGTAGTTTAGTTAGACAATAGTCAGTTTTCACTCCCAAGTAGTTGTTCTAGAATCTACCGTATCCAGACCACCTCTTTGGTCTATGTAGCCTAGCTGAAACCCCAGTAGTGTAACCAGGATGCCACAACTACGGCCGAAAACTAACCGTTTCTGCCTCCGGCAGAGACCTTCATGTCTACATCCTCCCAAAGCAAGTCCACACCACGGCTATACCTATCCTAAATCCGTAACCCTGCTTAGTCACCCTGCTTAGTTCCCTTTACTCATTAAGAAGAAAAGAAGAAGAAAGACTGCCATCAAAAGAAGTTGGACGCAAGAGCCAAGCTGCTACGCGCCCTAACCCAGAACAACAACAACAACGAGAATAGGTGGAGCCGGTTGGTATTTTTTCTTATTTTGCTGTGTTTGGTTCTTCCTTGTTTCGAAAATGTTTTTTTTTTCAAATTTCATGTCAGTTCCCATTAAAAGAAGTATGTCATCCTTATCTGGGCTTGGGCTGTGTGGTTTTGATGCATTTGTGCTTAAGTCTAAAGCCAGGTTGGAATTTAACATTTTGAAGTATAGATAATTAATTTTTTATAAATTTTATTGACTTAGATTTTTATTTTTCATCTTAGAATTTTTGTTAAAGTCTATTTCAAATGGAATCAATGAATGAAATGTCGGAGCGTTTCATTGTTAGCCATTTGGTGTATCTCAAAACCAGTCTGTTTGGAAGTAGATTGAGATAATTGGTGGGGTCTTCCTGTTGTTCCAGTTCTCTCCAAGCAGGAGCTATTTCTGGAGTATCTGCCCAGTGTTAAGATCTACCTGAATTGCTGGCCAAGCAGAGAAGACAATGTCACTGTTCAAGGCACGTGAGTGGTGGTCCACAGCGTGCGGCACAGACGAGACGTTTGACATTGGCTGTATGCTGGTGGCGTGCATTGGGCCAGAGAAGCAGAAGGACCAGCGCATTGTGGTTGGCAGTCATGAAGTGAGTGGAAGCAGTACATTCATGCATTCTTACATTCTCAAGTCTTTAACATGTCACTTACTTTTTTGCAGTATTTCACATTTGTCACATTTGGTGCTCTGCTCATGCATGGACAACATTCAACATTCATTCATAGCATCTGTTCAGCAGACAGTCAACATCCAATTTTCATGCATGTATATAAGCACTCTCCAATTCATCACTGACCAATGCCATCCCCTCCAGGGTTTCATCCGCGTGTACCAGCCCAACTACGACGCGCGCGGGGACGGGGACGACGCGGGTGCGGAGAATGGGTTCCGGCCGGACGACCTGCTATTGGAGGTGCAGCTGGAGCATCCTGCCCTCCAGCTGATGGCGGGCAAACTGGCACAGTGAGTGGCGCGCTGAGATTCGGATCGTTTTCTGAGGAGGGATGAGAGCTGAGTCAGGGGTGAGCGGGGATATGTGTGGGTTCGTCCTGAGAAGTGGGGATCGAAGGAAGCAGGATACTAGATGAGTTCGTCAATAGGATCCTCACTTGTTAGGTTATACCCTGACTGAGAGATAGAGTGGCAGTGTGTTTTGGTTCATGCTCATTTTTTCTTGCTGGGGAAAGCTTGCGAATTTCGGACGGATTTTTGTGGGCATGTTTCGTTTTCCGTGTAGACTGAGTGTTTAGATAGAGTCGAGCACACTTCCGACGATTCAGCAAACGTCTTTGCGTGCGTGGGTCGGATATCTCTGACGTGCGATTGACTTCTGTTCACTTTTTCCGTCGCCTTGATTACCTATTGATTATGATCTAATGGTTTTATGACGGCACTGGGTCCACTGTGACTATGTGGTAACATCCACTAGCGGCATGTCCCCCCCCCCCCAAAAAAAAAACGTCCACCCGCTCCCCCTCCACCACCGTCGTTCCCATACGCCGCCTGTTGAGGTTGACCTCTCCGCCTGTGTTCGCCGCAGCTCGTCGACAGACACGTGCCTGGCGGTGCTGATGCCGTTCCAGGTGACCGTCTTCACCATCAGCATGGCGGCGGGAGCGGTCGAACACGGCACACACTACGCCCTCAACCCGGTCTACTCACACCGGCTCAAACGGTCTGCCTTCAACATGTTCTCCGGGTTCTTCGGCGGATCGAAAAATAAGGTGAGGACGACGTAATCTGTACCTACGTCCGATGATGGTGGATGGCACATTGTTTTGTTTATTGGTTCCAGCGATGTTGAAATGTCGCTGGGTACTGTGGATCGATGTAATCGATGTAAGATGTATTAAAATACTCAATGTCTGATGAGCTGCTTTCTGAGTGTTATGTCCATTATTGTTAGAGCTGTTGGCCGTTCATAAAGTTCGAAGACTCGAATCTTGTTGATGCTACAGAAAGCAAAATAATGAATTCCACGAATATGTCGGTTAAGCTCTTGTAGGTAGGTACTGCCCGTACTCTCTTTTTTCTACCATCGAACTTCTGTAACCATATTCCTGTCTCCATCTTCAGGAGCTGTTCAGCATCCAGTCGTTGGACGGCACGCTGTCGTTCTATGAGCAGGAAAACTACTCGTTCAGCCGGTTCCTGCCCGGCTATCTGATCCCCGGCCCGATCCTCTACGTGCAGAAGACGGACTCGGTGGTGACGGGCACCTCCAGCTGGACGGTCGAGGCGTACAAGTAAGATTAACTGAGCGCCAGGGTGTCGAGTTTGTCATTGATAGATTTGGGTGGTGCGGGTCGCTGTTACGGCGGAGGAGTTGAAATAGCTAAGCGGCACAATTATTATCATTGGTGAGCTAGGGATAAAGGAAGACTGGTTGTACTAGTCATACCATGTGACTTAGACCTGAGTGTTCGCAGCTTTTCCGTTGTCATGATTTGTTATTTGATTTCACGCATTGACTTGTTCTATTTCACGCATTGACTTGTCCTATATCGTTTCATCGTGAATGAGTATACATGGACACCGCCCTGTAGGTACTTCCTTTCGACTTCCTTCCGTGGTTTTGTTTGCTGTCAAGTGCTTAGTCATTTACCGATCTCGTTCCCCCTCCAGATACTCGTCGCTGGCACAGGGCTCCGACCCCAACGAGAAGTCGAGCGGTGACATTGGCTCCGGCAAACGGGTCTACCCCGACTGGACCTACAACGTGGGGGAGGTCACGCTCGACATACAGCAGGTGGGTTCGGCTTCTGTTCGGCCGCCAAGTCTCTTCTGCTGCTGTGGCTCTCGTGCTTCATGTTCAAATTTCCTGCTCTGCCTCTAGGTCTGAGCTCAGATGTTCATATTGTCACCTCTGAGGCCTCTAAGTATTTTCACGGCTTGAGTGCTTTATTCGGTCGCTGCATCATGTATGTCTACCATCGATTCAACTTACTTCCTGTATCGCTGAAGCGTCAGCTGTAACTCCCCGTGTCACCGCTATGTGTCTACCGTTATCTCCTACTCCCCATGTCGCTACCAGGTGACTCTTCCGTCGGGCGATGTGCGTCTGGCGGTACTTGCCGAACACAGCCTGCTGATTCTGAAGGAGGCTGGACAGCCTGTGCTGTTCAAAAGACTCGACTACCATCCAGCCTGTCTCACTACGTTCGTCAACGGTAAGCTGCTCGCTCGATTGTGTTGTAGCCTGTGGGTCTCGAATCAGACGCAGGGTCAGTCGTATGACTGAGCCGATTCTAGCAGTCTGAGAACTTTCAACACGACCATTTCCCGTAAAATGTACCGTATTTAGTAAGCGATAAAGTCATTTGTCACGCCTTACATTGTCTACAAACTCAACTCTTTGAAATATTATCCGCAGACCTGCGGATGATTATACACCTGTGTACCACAACTTTCTCTTTTTACCCTTCCCCTCTTTCAGACGCGGGGCGGCTCACCACGCTCGTTGCCAGTCACACCAGCGTCGGTCACGTGTACGAGGGCGGCACACTGCGCTGGGCTGCCCAGCTGCCGTTCATACCCGTCTGCGTGGGCCGGCTGCGTCTGCGGCAGCTCTCGGGTCTCCTGGCGCTCCTCTCCGCTGGAGGACAGCTGGTGGTGGCGTATCTGGGCACCACTCCGTCACTGTTCGTGGCCCCTCCCGTGCAGACGGCCGGAGCGCTCGACTATGAGGCGCTAGATGAGGAGCTGGCCACGCTGACGGCGGTCATACAGCGGTCGCAGAAACAGGACGGTGAGAGTGGGGAGATTGAGAGGTGAGAGGAGCTTGCCGTGCTCTGAACGCCATATGGATTCTGGATAACAGTTCTTGTGGGGCTACTGTAAGCTCGTGTGGAGTCGTTTGCTGTTTTAGTTACGTTTCATGATAAAGCTTGGTGAACGTTGGCATATTGGGGTTGATCAGCATAATCCGTGATATTTTCCAAACCTTTCTTTTATTACTTCTTATATCGACGAATATGTCATCCCCGGTCAATACTCACTACATGCAGACAGCACGTTTTTTATATATTTTTTTCTTTCCTTGCAGAGACTGGTCTGGCGGCGGCGGACGCCAACCGAGAGGACGTCCAGCTGGTGGTACAGATTCATCCGGTGCTGGACCCGTGCTCACTGCCCACAGAGGTGGACCAACAGGTATGGATGGTCATTGGTCAAATCTATCCCGAATTACTGGAACGGCAGGTTACATCAGCCGTCAAAACGTGAGGTCATATTCACCTGGTACGGGACCAAATACATCCAGTCTTGGACCCTGCACCCTACCCTCAAAAGTAGACCAAAAGTACAGAGGGGTTGTTCATTTGGTGCCATGATGTGTGGCGCTTCGCCTTGATTCTCACCAACGTTTTCCCCATTTTGTGACTTATGCCGTTTTTCTCATTGCCGTATGGACAGTCGCGGCTGGTACCGTTTTTATCACGCACTAACCTCCAAACCCCTCTCCGCAGGTACCGTGCGCCAGTATCCGCGCCCTCATCACCCCGTTAGCGCCCGTTCAGTCGGTGGTCCTCAGTTTTGACGTGGTCAGTCCACTGGTGGTCGTCAAACCATCGGCGGGCATCGAGTCACTCAGTGAGTACTGCTACAGACGCTGAGAGGCGTTTCGCACGTTTAATGCGGTTATGGTTTAAGCATTCCACAAGCATTTTATTTTGCTGAGTTCAGAGGTGTGCGTTTATTCCATGATATGATCCATTTAGTAGGTATGCATCAATTTGATCGTAACTTTTTTGTTTTTTATGGCGGAATGTTCTGCGTTCTATTTTTTTAAAGAGCATTTTTGGAACCATGCACGTTCCTACTATGCCTAGTCAATGACCACCCTTGGGTTCTCTCCTTTCCCCTCCGCAGCGACCACCACGGACATCGAGGCAGTGGTGTACCTGGCGCAGCCGCACGCCGTTCCCTCGCTGGAGCTGGAGACCGTTCTCAGCTACCTGACGTCGTCCGGCGCGCCGCGGGTGCTGCGCGCCGTCACCCGACTGCCGCTGGCTCTGGTGGCGCGGCCGGCCGACCCGGTGAAGGATGCTGATCATAGGGTCACCGTGTGCACCACCCGGCCGTCCGTCAACCTGGCGCAGCTTTTCAGCGGTTAGTGCCTAGTGGTGGGGATTGTAGGAGTGGAGTTGTAGAATTGTAGGTTAAAGTGAGGTACTGAGGTTTTGGGGACTGTTGCTAGATATTCTTTCGGTAGGAACGTTTATGCGGGGGTGGGTGCGTTGAGAATATTTGAATAGATCGTCTCATAATCGTTTAATAGTACACACCGTCGTATAAGGGGATTGATTCCCTTCCAGCACCATGGTTTTGCTACCCTCGTATCAACCATTGTTCGTCCCTCTCTGTTTCCACGCTACATCCGTACGGCAGACCTGAAGCTGGACGCTGGCATGTCGAGCGCGGCCGGCATTGAGTACTACACCGGCTGTACGGTGACCATCCTGGCCTCCAAGACGTCTCAGCGGTACCGTCTACAGTCGGACGACTTCCACGCCCTTTGGCTCGTCACTGAGGAGCTCACCAGACGCATCGGTCAGTGGAGGGGAGGGAGATGGGCTTGGGACTCGAGTGGTCTCGAGTTAGATGCTAAACAGTGTGAATATATAGTCGTGGACACAGACGATGTATGCATTATTATTATTATTATTTTTTTTTTTTTTTTTTTGTCGGTGGCCGTCGGTTTTTGATATTCCAGTGTCCCAAAATGCGTTGATTTGTGTGGGAAACTACATAAAAACATTTTTCACTCTCATCTCTAATTTTTAAGAACAATTTTCTACTCCCGATTTTACTGACAAAAAACATTTGCATGGATGGTCTTTTTACATCTTACATTTTACCACACTTGTACATAAATTGATGCCATTGATCCCTTTTCACTGTGCCTTATCTGACTGGCAATTTTCCACTCTTATCCCCATTTTTGGAGAGGAATTTCCCATCTGACACCCAAGCCCAAACACAATTTTGGGACACTGTGAGATTCAGTTTGCCCGATAAGTGCAAAGTTCGTCCGTTAACTAAACCGTCCGTCAAATGAATCTGTTCACCAGTCTGTTGTTTCCTCCCCCAGGCGCGATGTACGGTGAGACTGCCGACGAGCCGATCTGCTCGTTCGTCTCCTCCCTCCCCCTCCAGGACGTGTTCTCCGAGGTGGACGCCCACCTGATGTGGCGGCAGCGGCGGGAGCAGCAACTTCAGCAGCTGGAGCAGCGCGCCAGCCAGTTCCGAGCCATCCAGCGCCGGCTGCTCACCAAGTACAAGGACATGACGCCCTCGCCGCTGACCAACATGGACCAGCTGCTGGAGGAGACGTACCGCCGGCTGATGGCGCAGGCCGACTCCCTCTCGGAGGAGGACCGACGTCTGGAGCGGTCCGCCGCGCAGCTCTCCTGCGCGCTGAGACTACTCGCTCTCCTAGCCCGGCTGAGTCAGACTCTGACCCCGGAGGAGGCCGACCTGCTAACGGCAGCGCTCTGCTGGCGGCGTGTGCCCTCCCAGGAGCAGGGCTGGCACGAGACGGCCGACTGCGCGGCCGGGTACCTCCACCGCGCGCTGCAGCAGCAGACGGGACGGGTGGCAGTCAGTGGCGCGCCACTCGCCATGCCGGATGATACGACCAAGCTGAAGCGGCACCTGGCGCTTCTGCT
Organism: Amphibalanus amphitrite; assembly: GCF_019059575.1. NCBI lineage: Eukaryota > Metazoa > Arthropoda > Thecostraca > Balanomorpha > Balanidae > Amphibalanus > Amphibalanus amphitrite. Next base: position 204,647 of record NW_024882501.1, on the reverse strand, counting down.
GGAGAAGGTGCTGAAGGCTGGGGCCAGGATCGGGGACAGCGTCAACAGGACAGATGCGCCTGGTAAGTCCCTGCTGTATGCCTGCTCCTGTTATGCAAAAACTTAAGTGTATCGCGTGTTCAGCTGACCCTCTCTGAGGAGGGACACACACTATTGTGTTCAGTGGTTACCGTCACTGACTAAGCACGCTTGACGCAGCGTCACCTGCGATGCCGGCCTCATCGAAGAATATCTTTGAATTGTTAGTGAGCCGGAAAGACAACTGCCGGCACCCCCACATCCCCTCTGACTGGACATGGTGCCCTGACCCGAGCTCGAACTGACCTGACTGTGCCTACAGCCGACGAGCCGGTGGCAGACAAGGACGAGCGTCCGCCATCCGTACACCCGATCAGTCAGATGTTCACTCAGCGGCTGGGCTCGGCACGGCCCCGCAGCGGCACCCGGCGACCGGTCAGCGGCGCGTCGTCTTCGCAGAGGCTACACGGTGAGTGGCAGTGGGAGGGGCGTGTAGAGGCTACAGGATGAGCAGCAGTGAGGTTGGAGGATGGAGAACTGTGTAAAGGCTTTAGGGTGGATGGACTCTGTAGATTTGGGTGGGATGAAGCGCGAGACCTATGAGAAAGGAATGGATTATATCTTCTCGGCACTAAGGAAATACTAATATTTCGTATTTATTTGTCGAACTTTTTTATCAGTGTTGTGTTCTTATCAGCTCACTGAGTCGTGAAATTGGCGTCAGTACACAAGCCACATGAAACGCTATTTAGGATGCAGTGTTGTCTCCGCTTGCCGTCACACCCGGCTACGTGCGTTTGACCCACCTCCTCTCCACCCTCAGCTCCGGCCACCGGTCCGCCCGTGCCCTCCGGTCGCGGGCCGCCTCCAACAGTAGCCGTGGAGCCTCCGACACCTCAGCTGGACCGGTCGCGGCCCACCTCGGCAGACTCCGTGGATGCCGAGTCGCGTGGCGCCACCGCCCCGGAGCCGCTCGTGCCGGGGACTCAGCCGGAGACGGCGGCCGAACAGCGGGACAAGGCCGACGGCGCCGGCGGAGGTACGGACATGACGGACTTCAGATGTGTTCGAATGACATTCACGACCATTCAGGCATTTCGGATGTACTCAAATAGTATTCACGGCCATTTGGGCTTTGTATTCTTTCATATCATCAAGATTGAAAGAAGACCTATTTGTTACCTAATAAAACTTTTGAATGAAAGTAAGAGATCGCTGAAGGCTGCTTGCTCGCGTAGGATTAGAATAAGTTCGCCTACAGGATTTAATTTCCGTCGCAGGCGACTGGTAGACAACTGAGTCTATAGGAGCTGATTCCTCTCACTATGCCCCCAGCTGCTGTGGGCCTAAACGTCTTGACCCCAGACCCCCTGTTGACCACCGATCTGTCTCTCCCCAGACGTTCAACATCTTCACCTGCACGGTCTCACCGGTGCCGGCATCGAGGTACCGCGCGACAACCTGCTGGACGAACCGGAAGAGGACTTCTGGTGAGGCATTGACGTCACAGGGTGACGCAGTGACGTGGTGACGTGACGTCAGGGTGGTGCTGGGGCGTTAGGTGATGTCTGAAGACTAGGTGTAGATGTTACTTGGGAGTTGGGATCCCAATACTGAACTCGGCGATAGGCTCGGTTGGAAGAAATGATAGGATGAGAGGGACGACTCAACACAAGGTAGTGTCCTTATACATCGATGACGTCACTATGTATCGATGGCGTCACATATCGGTGATGTCACCTGTAGCTAACGTCACTGTATAAGACGTCACAGTGTATCTCTAATGTCAGGTAATGTTGCTAGCACAGTGGCACTGCCTTGACTGCCGTCCTCTACTCGTACGGCCTGTGATCTATCCCGGACCAGCGACACCTACCGATTAGAGCCTGGTTTGAAGCTCGCACACGTTAGTAACGTCTCACACCACATCAGCCGTCAGTGATGGTAGTGACATCACTGTATCTCAACTGACGTGATATAAATCAGCTGGATGGGACTAGGGGTACGTGGTATGACGGGTGTGGGTGAGACTGTGGGTTTGTCTGTGGACAGAGGTGTGCTGCCCTTGGGACTGGCTAGCTTTGTCAGAGGGCGCTAGGCTCCCAAAGGGCGGCCCTCCCTAGACCGGGTAGCAGAATGTCAGAAGACGGTGTAGTCACGCATGGTCTAGGATCTCCCTTGGTGGATTGTGTTTCGGGCGGAATCCTACACCCGCCGTGTGATACTATCACAGTCTCTGTTAGTAGTCTAGTCTCTGTTATTATTTGAATCTTTGGGATGCAATGATCAAAAAGCTTATAAGGTAGTCTTCAAAGGTCCCAGGACTTCTAAAAAAGTAATGTGGAATTGTTTTTAATCCTGTTGAAATGGAAGTTCCGTAGCTTCAGTGTTAAAGAATATCTGGCTGATGTCGAATTCCCACTAAATTTCCTAACCGGTCGAGATATGTGATATTTTACAGTAATGCCATTTGGGTATCCATCGTGTGAGCGTCTTTACCATCCCGGTTGTTGTGCTGAAGGCGTAATGCTCACAATAACTAGTCATATAAACACCAATTAAGCTATCATTTAGTCGTATATGTCGGGTTTAAGTCTCGCTAGGTAAAGTCAAATATCCGTCATATCTTCGTCCGTCCAAGCTCAGGTAGTATCTAGCAAAGACGGGATTATCACGCTCAAACTGCGGCGAACTGGGGACTTACCGTGGAAAACGGCATAGCTGAGTTTTCGAAGGATGTGTGGCAGTGCTTGTATTCACTATGAATGCGATTGGGCTATATTGTGTTTGTGACACGCCGTACTTTCTTTCGATATCGATGTTACCACCTTTTTTCGAAATTCCGAGGACGGAATTTTTCCAAGGTTGTTTCTGATGTGACTGTGACACGCCGTACTTTCTTTCGAACCGAATTTCATGTAACACACTGTCCTATCTCCGAGCCGTGTTGGCCGATTGCCGATCGATGCCGATCGATACGCTCCGCTGCTCTCTATAAAAGCAGCGGCGACGCGGACGCGGGGACACTACACATTCGTTCACTCACGCTGGAGGACTGTCAGTCATTCGCGGTGTGTGATCGTTCGGTGTGAGAATCGGGGCTGACTGGTCGGCTTCTTGACCCCCCTGCGACCGACAACTATCATGTAAGTCCGGCAGCGCGTCGCCGGTCATTCGGCGGCATTAGATTCTCCAGCCTATCGAATGCTTTATTTTTGGCCCACTAACTTAAAATCTGAACCTGTCAATTGATTCAAATATCTCGGTAAATGGTCACTTACTCGTGGAGTTCAGACTTCTGCATCATTTTTGTGTGCGTACTGTTAACGTCGTCATAAAGAGTTGTGCAAATCTTGTACCCACTATAACGCCTTCGCTTGCTCTGAAGTTAGTTTATGTCTGTGTGCATTCACGTGTGTATGACGCGGATTGTGCATGTCAAATATGTCGTGCTCCCACTGCCACCCCTACTCCCTCCTCCTGAAATTAGCACGTAACATACAATATAACCCACTGACGAAACTAGACTATGATGGCGAATGAGGGGCTATAACGAAAGGGAGATGATCGAAGCGATGGGTTGACGAGGTCGGGTAGATGAGTAGAGTAGAACGGGTTTCAGAAATTGTGGTCTATAATTGGGTAGCAAGGCTAACAAATGATATATCTCGGTCAAATATCAAGGGGAGTGGGTCGATTTGAGCGTTGAGGATCTGGGGGTTGGCCTCTTATTACTTTGCTATTAACCTGCGGTCATTAGCTCATACTAACGCTTGGATGACGCCAACTGACAAAACCAGATAATTTCAGTAATCAACATCTTGTTTAAAAAAAAAATCTTCAGAGCTCAGCATGCCATTTGACGGTAGTTTTCCTGTATGCATTCGCAATTATCCGGATAGTTGTTACTTGCTAGTAGGTCTCAGTTCGCTTATCATCAATTGCAGCTCAAGGAGGTTCAAAATGAAACACCTTCCCAGATTGAAATAATGATTGAGCGTTCGATGTTTCTGTTTTGTTTTTCGTAGATGACTCGTTAACGGATTAACGTATATTGTCGAGTAATTAGAGAGAGAGAGAGAGAGAGAGAGAGAGAGAGAGAGAGAGAGAGAGAGAGAGAGAGAGAGGAGGCTGTTTAGTTTCGACAACTACGATTCGGCGTTTATGCCATAAAACGGCTAGCGGACACGACTAGTGATCACGGCCACACTTGTCCAAGTACTTGTCTCGAAACTTGTCGACTTTGGTGACCTAATGAGACTTTGTTAGACGCGCGGAGAGAACAGGCTAAAGGCAAGTTACTAATTCGTTCGTTTCGAGCCAAAGTTGTATCAGTCAAGTACGTGTGGTGACACTTGTCAATTCTGTACTGGGTGGAACGAGACAACAATCACAATAAAATGACGCCTCGCCGGTCCTGCGGCGCACGCGGCTCGGCGCGGCTGTAAAACGATTACCGATTTGGATAGTTACCAAGCGATGAGTGCAGTGGCACCTGCACACTGTCGGTCGGCTGTACTGAGAGCCGTGCTATTCTCTCTGAGATTGCGTATCGATTTCACTGTTCAGCGTCATAAACGAGCAGCTGGTGATGCTGTGCGACTGGTGGACACGCCCGGGCAATACAGGCCCGCTCAGAGCGGTCACAAACAATATCGATCAAGAGTAGTTCATCTGACTTTTTTGGCAAGTGTTAAATGGTCGGGGTGGGCAGCTAGCATCATTATCTCCGGGCTTCCGCAACTGACATTATTACATGCATTCACCTCTCGTTCATTATCCAGGTCATCCTGGAAGCAACCTATAGCCGAAATTGACCACAGAGTCGGCCTACTCGGCAATTAGGAGCTTCCGGAACGAGCTAGTAATAATCACATTCGCACGACAACCATACTTCGGAAGTGGATCCCAGAAATTAGTAGCTCCCTCCAAGCGGCTAATCATGGCACCACCATGTAGCCCCGTTACATGAGATACCCTTTTGTCGTGATTCCTTAGACTCACGGAACTCTAACCACCTCGAGGTACGTCCGGAAAACCACAGCGGACTACTCCCGGAATCCGTAACGGGGTACGTCTGGAATACCACAGCAGACTACACCCGGAAAACCACATCGGGACTGTCCGGAATACCACAGCGGACTTAACCCAGCAACATAACGGGGAACGTCTGGAATACCACAGCAGACTACACCCAGAAAACCACATCGGGACTGTCCGGAATACCACAGCGGACTTGACCCGGCAACATAACGGGGTACGTCTGGAATACCACAGCAGACTACACCCGGAAAACCACATCGGGACTGTCCGGAATACCACAGCGGACTTAACCCGGCAACATAACGGGGTACGTCTGGAATACCACAGCAGACTACACCCGGAAAACCACATCGGGACTGTCCGGAATACCACAGCGGACTTAACCCGGCAACATAACGGGGTACGTCTGGAATACCACAGCAGACTACTCCCGGAAAACCACATCGGGACTGTCCGGAATACCACAGCGGACTTAACCCGGCAACATAACGGGGTACGTCTGGAATACCACAGCAGACTACACCCGGAAAACAACATCGGGACCGTCCGGAATACCACAGCGGACTTCACCCGGATATCTATCAACGGCGTCAGCGTGATGCATCACCCTACATCCGGGTTAGCTAATCAGGCACGCACCCTGCACCGCCGCTTCTCACCAGCGGCAGCACAGGCAATCGAACAACGACGCCTGCCCGTTTCACTGCCGGCTCACGACAGTACGGGCCCCCAAACTGGATCTGACCTTCAGCCAGCCAATGGCACGTCTCCAACCATTCGAAAATGTGTGGAGGCATGCAGGTGGTATCTCCATGCAACGACCAACACTGCCTTAAGTACAATCGCACTACCTTGACCGGAACAGGGGGGGGGGGGGGGGCAGCACTTATTTCTCATTCCCCGACAATTGAAAAAGTGTAATCCAGTCGATTGGGTATACCGTACTAACACGCTTCAGCTCGCTTCCATAGAGAGGTAATTACGGCCACGCATGGCCAGCCGTCGCTGTCTCATTTATGGGGGCAGTAAACCCAGCGCTCACAGAGCAGTCGGGAGATCTGGGTTGGTGCTGTAGAAACTTTACAGTAAATAGGCGTCACACACCATGACATGTGTCCTAGAAGTGGACTCGTCGCAGCCCTCACTGGTGCAGGGCATGATGTCGACAATGACAATAAGTAGTAATAATCTACCCCATTCGATATAATGGTAACGACTGGACTATTTTCCTGGTAAGGGCGGCTGGTGTAGCGCCAGGCCGTATGTCTCTCTTAACCACTACAATTGTTATCCCGTAAATTAGTCGCTGAATAGAGGAATGGAGCCAACTGACAATGACTGTTTATCTTATTGACTTGGTCCCAAAATCGTTCGGTTATCTGCTGCACTAACAATTTGCATAAATTATAACGATGCGGCGTCCCCTACCAAATGGCTGACGCTAAATAGGCGAACCGGCGCGCCTGGAATTCTGTTGAGTTTGGCGGAGTGATATTGACGTAGTTTACCAAATGTGCCAGACGCACTGAATGTCAATTAGGTGAATAGTCCTTAAGCAAGTATAGGACATTACTAAATGATAATGATACGGCGTCCCCGAAACTAAGCGGCTGCGACTAATTGGGTGAACGGCGCGTCTGGAGTTTTACTGAATTAGGCAAAGTTATATTGACGTAGTTAACCAAATCTACCAGTCACACTGAATGACAATAAGAGGGTTCTTCAACCAGAACAACTGAACAAATTGACAATAGAATAAATTGACATCTACGTAATGCCCCATTGGCATCAATTTCACTGCTGAGAGACACTGCACCGAAGGTATAATTCATCACAAAATTAAAGCGGGCATCGCGATTACGTTTTGAGGGAAAGCTAACCAGTAATAAAACTAGACACTATATCCGTTCCTAATCATGCGTTTTTCTATGCCTGGGTTTCATCTAGAAAACGTGCCTTTACCGAGAAATATAGTAAAGTTGGAAATCAACGTACTCCGCACTTAACCATGCCGTATTATATGAAATAGAATGCAAAACGTTCAGCCGCAAAACATTGAATGCGTGTGTAGGGCGTAATTAACTAACAGCATTGCGTAATTTGCTTTGTTGGAAACGTAGGAGTTTAAATGATAGTAATAAATAATTAAGCCAGAATTGTTCATTGTTTTACATCGCGGCCCGTTCACACGATTGTAACTACGAAAAAGTAGTACCAGGGGGGATTTTCAGTTTATGGCGGAAATTATTTGACATGTTTGCTTAAACTTCCGAAACTTCGTATAATAGAGCGTTCTGGGTTCGTTGTCAATTTGCAAGGTTTTCTTGGTGAAATAGTTAGTAATTTATAAGGTTGTCGTAACTTGTTTGTAACATGTTGAGAGGTTTCGTGGATTGTAATCACGATTGTTAGTAATTACGGTCTGTAACTCAAGTTTTCATTACTTTTCGTTATTTACTTCAGTTCTGTTAAAATCAGCCTTTGATTTTTTAATTCATCAATAATGAACTTACTGCAAAGTTTCTGAGTACCACGCCATTGTAAAGTATGCTAGTACAAAATGAAATATGGCTCTCGTCAATGTAGGAGGGAATGTGGCGAAACATGTTTAGTTCGAACCGCGGAAAATCAGTAAATCGGTAGGGCCGGTTACTTGAACGATTTTATTGCCACCATGGTATACCGGTTTCGATTTGGCTCAGTGAATTATAATTGTACACAATCCATTGAATTACTTGTTGCAGATTTTTAGAACCCTAAATTACTCGACAATATACGTTAATCCGTTAACGAGTCATCTACGAAAAACAAAACAGAAACATCGAACGCTCAATCATTATTTCAATCTGGGAAGGTGTTTCATTTTGAACCTCCTTGAGCTGCAATTGATGATAAGCGAACTGAGACCTACTAGCAAGTAACAACTATCCGGATAATTGCGAATGCATACAGGAAAACTACCGTCAAATGGCATGCTGAGCTCTGAAGATTTTTTTTTAAACAAGATGTTGATTACTGAAATTATCTGGTTTTGTCAGTTGGCGTCATCCAAGCGTTAGTATGAGCTAATGACCGCAGGTTAATAGCAAAGTAATAAGAGGCCAACCCCCAGATCCTCAACGCTCAAATCGACCCACTCCCCTTGATATTTGACCGAGATATATCATTTGTTAGCCTTGCTACCCAATTATAGACCACAATTTCTGAAACCCGTTCTACTCTACTCATCTACCCGACCTCGTCAACCCATCGCTTCGATCATCTCCCTTTCGTTATAACCCCTCATTCGCCATCATAGTCTAGTTTCGTCAGTGGGTTATATTGTATGTTACGTGCTAATTTCAGGAGGAGGGAGTAGGGGTGGCAGTGGGAGCACGACATATTTGACATGCACAATCCGCGTCATACACACGTGAATGCACACAGACATAAACTAACTTCAGAGCAAGCGAAGGCGTTATAGTGGGTACAAGATTTGCACGAAGACTAGTTGAGAGCATTACGACCAGAACTAAAGGAAACAGGAAGAAAATCACGGTACCACGACAAAAATCAGCATCGACAGCATCATCACATCGAAATATCAATATATTAATCGGAAACGCCGCGTAACATCGATCATTAACTTCTTCAGTGATTTCCAAGTACCGGCCTTGTCTTCCAATTCTAGATGTCCAACAAACTCAGAGGCCTCGCCCCGAATCCTCAATCTTGCAACCTTCCTGATCTCTTCGTCATCCCATTTTGCAAACGACCCTGCTCTCTCGATATGATCAATCCAGTCTAGAACGTTTTGACTTCCAGAGAAGTGAGGCAACTCATGAAATATGAACTTTTCCATCTTCTAACTCCAAGTAGATATCTGTAAACATAAAAATAATTAACGTGGGTTATATTGTATGTTACGTGCTAATTTCAGGAGGAGGGAGTAGGGGTGGCAGTGGGAGCACGACATATTTGACATGCACAATCCGCGTCATACACACGTGAATGCACACAGACATAAACTAACTTCAGAGCAAGCGAAGGCGTTATAGTGGGTACAAGATTTGCACAACTCTTTATGACGACGTTAACAGTACGCACACAAAAATGATGCAGAAGTCTGAACTCCACGAGTAAGTGACCATTTACCGAGATATTTGAATCAATTGACAGGTTCAGATTTTAAGTTAGTGGGCCAAAAATAAAGCATTCGATAGGCTGGAGAATCTAATGCCGCCGAATGACCGGCGACGCGCTGCCGGACTTACATGATAGTTGTCGGTCGCAGGGGGGTCAAGAAGCCGACCAGTCAGCCCCGATTCTCACACCGAACGATCACACACCGCGAATGACTGACAGTCCTCCAGCGTGAGTGAACGAATGTGTAGTGTCCCCGCGTCCGCGTCGCCGCTGCTTTTATAGAGAGCAGCGGAGCGTATCGATCGGCATCGATCGGCAATCGGCCAACACGGCTCGGAGATAGGACAGTGTGTTACATGAAATTCGGTTCGAAAGAAAGTACGGCGTGTCACATCAGAAACAACCTTGGAAAAATTCCGTCCTCGGAATTTCGAAAAAAGGTGGTAACATCGATATCGAAAGAAAGTACGGCGTGTCACATCAGAAACAACCTTGGAAAAATTCCGTCCTCGGAATTTCGGAGAAAGGTGGTACCATCGATTCTGAGAAGCACGTCACATGTTACACGAGCTCACTGACACTAGCTAATTTGACGTACCAGCCACCTGTAGGCTGGACACGCCTGTACGGCTGGCAACAAGCCGAATGATTCCGTCCACGAATGTTTCAGTCAGCATCGACATGTGAGCTTATGCGTGTCTATGTTTTATCGTGGTGTGGTTTCGATTGTTTACTGGTTTCTTTCTCGGAGTGTTTTATGGAAAGATGTGACTGACATTGCATCTTTCAGTCGATTTGTTTTGTGATCTCAACAATTGAAGGATCTCATGTGACTTTTACTTATAAAATGAAGATATTAAATGTGCGTTGTGTGTGCAACTTTGTCACAACATATCTTGCAAACCGTATATACAACTGCACTACTGACGAACCACTGTTTGGCATTCTATTTTGATTTCATTGCTCCGAATAATTGGGTGAACTTTTATGGGCGTCGTTGTGAAGGGATGGCAAATTATTATACTAACAAACTTATATAGCTATTAGCAAAAAAAAAAAAGTGAGATCATTCCAGCTCTTGCCGTGGTGGTGACCGATTCACTGCCTGTCTGACTGACGGACTGACCGCCCGACTGCGGGGCGCGTGACCTAGCGGTACTGTGACCGCGGCCGGCCGCCGGTAGGTGATTCCATCTCTGTGGACTACTTACATACCCACACGTCCGCGCCCGATCGGTTTGATGGACAGGGCCGGTCGGAGGAAGCCTCAGGTCGCAGACGACACAGGACAAAGGGAGAGGTCAGGTTGTGGGAAAGACCAGATGCAGCATGGTGCTCTCAAAGCTCATGACATCTTATGAATCTTATGACATCTTAAGGACACGGTTGGGCTCCCGGCCTTGCTCATGCATTTCATTTATATTTATAGTCCACAGCTGTTTGATTATCAAAGGGCTATTTCGAATCAAAATAACTCATTTTTTTTTGTTATATCCCTGGCAGCCAGCAGGCTAACATCAGTATACGTAATTGTATGCAGCCATAACTGTCTACCTTACTATTCATGTGCGAAAATTCGTCACGAACGTTAATGGCCGTCATGAAACACCTGCAGGACGTCATTCCCATGGACCACTGGGCCCGCCTTAGAGCCTCGCAGCCACCTTGACGCGAACTTGACCGTCGCGGCCTGCCATGATCAGTGGGATAGAAGAGCCCAGTAATTCGCCATTCCGTATGCCAAGTGCCCGGAGCGACGACTCGGCGAAGGTCGCGCGGGCGTTCTGGGAAGAACGACGAACCCCCGGGGCGCGGCTGAAGCTCTGTAGGTTGGACTGGAGTGGCGGGATCAAGTGCCTGGGTTTGGGAGAGAGAGAGAGAGAGAGAGAGAGAGAGAGAGAGAGAGAGAGAGAGAGAGAGAGAGAGAGAGAGAGAGAGAGAGAGAGAGAGAGAGAGAGAGAGAGAGAAAAAGAAAGAGAGACAGAGACAAAGACAAAGACAAAGACAAAGACAGAGACAGAGAAACAGAGAGAGAGAAAAAGAAAGAAAGAAAGAAAGAAAGAAAGAAAGAAAGAAAGAAAGAAAGAGAGCGAGACAGAGAGTGAGAGAGAGGAGTTCGCAGATTTCATGAGCCCAGGATTCACCCGCGTGTGATCGGGATTGGTTTTACCGTCCGGCTTTGTTTTCCTTTTTACGAATGCGTGCATCGATGTGACGGCCTTTGAGGAGAATTAATTAAACTCACCGAGGTGGATTTCCTGCTTGCGCTTCGTGTACTCTCGCTGCGATATTTTTTATTTGATCTGTGTTCTGGAAAGCGTAGGCCCGAGGCCGTAGGTCTTTCGTGTTTATGTGAAAACATGCGCAAAAGTCTAACCGATGCTTAGGTACGTACCTAAAAATAGAAATCCACACTGGTCCCTTCAAATTGAAAGGGCCTAACCCGAACATGGAAGTATTCATCTTATACCAACCACAGACACGAAATGTTCCGGAGAGGCATGTGATTGTGAACAATGTGCGCGGAGCCAGACACCTATAATTAGAGCATGTCTGTTTTGCACCGTCAGCCCCCCCCCCCCCCGCGACTGCTCTTTACCGTGTCTGGTAGCCACAGCATTAGCGCCAAGAGGCGAGCAGTGGGACAAATCACACCTTCCGCACCACAGGGCGCGTTTATCCGCGCCGAATGGCTCAGCTTGTGACGGGTCTCATCACACGTGAAAGCGAAAGTGCTCCGTCGCGGCGACCGCCGTCTGTTCCGACTGTTTTGGCGTCAGGTGGTCGCTTGTCACTGGGTGACGGGCAGCGGGCCACGGAAGTGGACGGTGGCATATAGGCGGCGGAACGGGGAGGGCACCGGGGCACCGTGCCCCCCCCCCCCTTTGATTTTGCCATTTTAACATTAGCCCTATGGGCGTTGCATGGAAAGAATGGGACCAAAAGTCGGCGGTACCCCCCTTAATTGAAGGTGTTCCGCCGCTACTGGACGGTGGCCACAGTGGCTCATGTCTACTGTGTGTGTGGTCGGGGTGGTAGGAAGTGGGAGGGGACGCCAAGATCGCTTGCTGGTGGTCGCAGAAAGGGCGGTGGGCGATGGGTGGCTTCATAGTCAGACAGCTGGGCAGTGGGTGTGGGCTGTAGTCTGGGTGATTACCGTAGTCAGGTCCTAGGCTTTGCATAGCCTTGGGTCCTAAGATAGTGGCCGGTATGTGGCCTTTTTTAATGCATTCGGATTTTGGAAAGTAGGTGACAGCGGTCCCTATCAGTTAACGTTACAGCCCTGTATTTATTTCCTGCTAATACGATGCGAACGGCGGGCTCGCATCAAGATACTTTATTCTTTATTCTTTATTTCAATTCTTTATTTCAATTCAACACCAACGGGCAGCATACCCAGTAACAGGTGCAGTCATTTCATAAAACTCAATAAATAGACATACACATAACACAACACAGAAAATAATACAACCGCAAACACAGTAAAATCTGATGACTGATACCACCTTGAAAGACACGGTTACGAGAATTCAGTCATCTGTCAGACTCCCATCACATGCCGTTTCACTCTAGTTCTGAATTCCATTGCGCCGCTCTCCCATACATCCACATCTCTGTTTACATCAAGAAAAGCGTTGCATGCCTTTGGTATGCGGTTGAAGGCGCAAGAACGAACCGTTTCAACTCTTGCAAATGACACAGCGAACAAGGCCTGAGTGCGTAGTTGGCGGAAGGGTACAGCGATGGGGAACTTCTCTACCAAAAACTGCGAGTCTATCCGGTGCCTGTGGACATTTCGTATAAACATATCATGCTGCTTGTGTCGGGCAGCAATGGTGTTGACCTTAAAGTATGTGACGAGTTCACCATAGTCCAAGGAAACTGCTGCATCTACACGGCAGCGGGCACAGAGCCAAACTAGAAACTTTTCCTGGACACGTTCGATCCTTTTCATATGTGTTTGAGCCGTTCCAGCCCACACCACGCTGCAATATTCCAGAATTGAACGGACATTTGCAAAGTAAGTTGACATGATGGCACGATGGTTCGCCAAACTGAAAGATCGACCGCGCTTTCCTGTCGCGTACGTGCGCATGAGTAGTCCCAGAGCCATGTTGGCCTTCCGAACAGTGCGGTCTACATGCTCGAAAATAATACAACCGCAAACACAGTAAAATCTGATGACTGATACCACCTTGAAAGACACGGTTACGAGAATTCAGTCATCTGTCAGACTCCCATCACATGCCGTAAATCACAGATACGGTGCAATCACAGCAGAGTCGAGGCCACGAATAACTCCACTAAGCTCTGTCGGCGACAGTAGCCCGGGCGGGGACACCGAGATATCGACACTGCAATAGAAGGGTGCAGCCTCACTGCATAATGTAAATGAAAACACCTTGGACAACCCAACTCCAGCTCTGAGCCTGCTGTCGCCAGGCGCGGGGCTCGACAGAGCTGTGTTAGACAGAGACGACACTGGTCCAGACTGATTCAATCGGGGTGGGTCGCCAGAGTCGTGACCGGGCAACTGGGATTGATGATCGTGTCACTGCATCGAGTGGTTTTGGACGCTTGGTGCGCTAACGGTTTGGACGGACCAAATTGCAGCGCTTGACTCGTTTCTTGGTCGGGTGGAATAGACACAATGCCTCGTCGGTGGATGTGGGTTGAGTTTTCAAAGGAACTGGAAGGATAGCCGCCAACACTAGCTTCGAACATGCCTGTAACATGCGTGGTATTCCTTTTGACGCTGTTCTGCATGAACATTCCTCTCAATGGATATTTGAACCGTTCAATGCCCAACAATTGAGTCTCGTCTTCGCAAGTCCAAGAGGCAAAAGCAATAGCCCTGCTACCGCACCACAACGCTTGTCCTTGCCACCGGAAGCCGTATCATGCATCACAGTGCCTAAGATCGTGATCGGCACCGGTCGGAACCACCCAGGGTGTCTGTTTGAGCTCACGCCCACCGCCGTGAGGTCTGTTTGCCCTTCGTGACCGTGACCCGTGCCGCGGTCGTAACTGGGCTGCTCGTGACGCGTGACGCTCTGAGTTTGGCTCGTGGGTGGCACAACAGTGGTGTCAGACACACGGGGCTGGCCTCGGAGAGCCGACTGAGTGTTGTGTCTGCCAGTGCCGTGTTGGTAAACAGGGGTCGGAAATAGTTTACTGCGAGCACGGAGTCTAACAGATTGGGCCACGACAAGGCCACACAACTAAAGCGCTTTCTAAGTAGCATGCCAAATAGTTTCGATTCTTGCTTATGTATAGTCGACAGAAAAATTCATCGGCCGTACCTATACGCGCATTGTGCAATGTCGATTCGATATGACCGTTTCATATCATGTTTGATATTCGTCGTCCTTGCCCTGCCCGGCATATGTTGTCATTATGTGTCGCCCTATCACTCCTTACGTGTGCGGCGCGATAGCTCCTGACCTGAGTGCGATACCACACGGAACGGCTGGCACTGGGATCCTCTGTGGCCCTGTGTCATAATACCCTATGTCGTGCCTCGCTGTAGCATGCCAACCAGCTCAGTCCGGAGCTGTGGGTATCGTCATATATCGCTTCCGGATTTCCGGTTGTATGCTCCCCAGGGGCGACATTGCATCCGGATGGTTATCTTCCCTTCCTTTCCCGTCCGGAGCTGACCCGCTCCCTGCAGAGTGCAGAGGCTGAGAGTGCAGACAGACTGAAGGGAAAGGTTCGGACAGGGGCCACTTCTCGGCGGATATTGTATGCTGCGCAGTGCGCACAGGGGACTCTGCAATGCAAAGAGACGTAGTGAGGAAGTAGGCTTTATACTGATTCCGTGGGTGAGGTTGGAAAACAAACGCAGAACTGTGCAGTATTGGATGGGCTACTACTTGTAGGGAAGATTTATCGTATTTCTCACAGCTCAAACGATGTTTGAACGTTACAGGCTGCTACGTGCTACCTAAGTGTCATTGCATTTTCGCGAGCCTTACGCATTCACAGCAGCCTATGTCGTAGTCATCATCACGTCCAATCTCCCCATTGAAAAGATTCCAGCCTTGAGACCATAGCGGTTACATCAGAAATCACAATAAATCGCCGAGTTCACTCTCAGTACAGTTGAACTCTCTTCCGGCACCGTTTACCAAGTACACCGACTTCACAATGACAGACGAAAGTTGCCCGGCCGACCTCAATGGTCGTGAGAAGTACTCCCTCCCCTCACCCCCCGAGTGAGAGACATTTATGACGTCACAGCCGTGACGCGCCGATTCTGTGACGCTCGCGTCACTTTCGTAGCTGGCGATTTCTCCGCGAGTACGGTGTCATCCGGTGCGGCTACTGGCGGATGACGCTCATCGCTCGACAGGCGACTTTTGTGTCATTGTTTCACAAAGGCCAGATAAGCAATGACTGTATTAATGACTCATTTGCCGATATAAAGTAGCGAAATTCGACCAATGTGATCACCGCTCGATTTGATTGCCTATCAGAGAGGAACTACTGCGATGAGAGTCGTTTATTATAACTTGTAGCAGATAGCTTGTCTCTTTCATCATCGCCTAGGAAAACACTTTGCAGCGCATGTTTAAGCCGTTAGTAGTCTCAGCTGTATCAGCACATATTGATACGACAAGCCCTTCTGATGAATCAAATGGACACTTCTCAGGTGCTTCATCTGCAACAGGGGAACTGAACTATTTAGGCGAGTGTGAGTGCTTACTTATCAGCTATCATTAGAATTGTCTTTTCCGCCTACTCATCGAATTCGGGTCCATCCTATCTGAATCATACCTTTAGCCAAACCTTTACAAGATACCAAGTCGAAAGTTCATGTTTGAATCCTGAGTTCTCACATTGATATAGGAACGTCTAAACAGAGACTCACATTAGCGGGCTGCGCTGAGCGAATTTCTCCCAAGATTGTTTCCGCAGCAATCAGCTGTCAGCACAGTCATCAGATTTTCCGAGAGCGACGGACCAACGTCAAACAATCACAGCGTCCGCCACCAAATTATGTTCTGACGACGGCGAAAGTGTTATAAACAGTGCGCTCTAGCTGGCCAGACCGCTGCGCTCAAGGATTCCTGAGTAAATCGGTGGAGTGGAGACGGTAGCCCCGACCTCGGATGACCTTATCTCGTTCTCAGTGTCGGGGGGGGGGGGGGTTCTAACGGGACGAACATATTCAGATCGCGAGTGGGTGCTTATCAATGGGAACTAAGCCAGCCGTTGTCTTATTCTATCGGGGTCGAGGATTTCCTGTTGTTTGCATGCGATCCTATTGATACCTGTTCGATATACCTAACTGATAAAGCATCCGGGGTCGTATCGAACGTCAGTTTCATTCCTCTCATTACGCTTCGTCCAAAAGGTACCGTTCTTACCTGTTGCTCGGCAAAGCGCCTGTTCGGCAACGCCAGCGGTTTGGTGTTGCTACACCAGTCTCGGCCAACGTTTTATTTCGAATTCGAGATAAATGTTTCAATAGTTCGTGCCGACCCGAGACTTTGTATCGAAAGGTCAAATGGAACATGAATGCCCCAGTGCTCGGGTGACGGGTCCATGAATTTAGAGTTATTACTCACTAGTTGACACGCTCTATGTAGACTGAGGGGTGTTGAAGAGGTCTCGACGGAACACGTCCACCCGAATGTGTTGTGTCCGTCTCATAAGATAAACTTGTCTCTTACTACTCAACTTGTAGTAGTAATTTTAATTGACGATCTTGTCTTTTGACAACCGCTGCAAATGCCCTCTTGAATCGAATCTCTGGCTTTACGGAATGCCTCAAATGCAATTTGCGCATTTAGAAAACGCAAAAGAAATGTAGGGCGACCTCAACCATACTCTTCCACACCATTATAAACGCAGTTTTCATGAATACATTTTCATGTGGCTATGTCCTCCATTTATCCGGGGGTTGGCGCCCAAGTCATCACCGATCACTGAATTAAAAAACGACGTCTCTGATTCACATGTCGCACAAACCGATCGATTTCAGGCTTTTCGTTTGGCTGATTGCCTTATTCAGGCCCTGTCGCCGTGATGTCTGGCGTGGCGTAAATGTTCACTGAAGGTCAGAGCCGTCCAGAGGTCAAAGGTCGCCCACAGGTCACGGGTGATGGGCGTCACTGCGTCCAGAGCTGCGGGAATGAGTCATCGGAATCGGCTCTCGATTGGATGTGGGCGCAATAGGAAGGTGATGATCACCTTTAAATGAATGCTTGATAGACGGCTTTATGGCAAACGGCTCACCCGTGACGCCGTCTCGGGCACGGCCACGGAATAGTAGTTTTTGCTGCGTCTAGTGGATGACCTTGCAGTGGACTTCAGGGTCGGGGAAGTCGTCATCACGATGCTACGTTTCAGTCATCATCCGTACTGTGATAGTGCTGAGTTCTCGAATTCTGGCCGCTGTGACCATGAAAATTCCGGCGTAGAGACGGCGCTTCGGCTCATGAGCCGGCCCGCCGGTCGCCAGTTTCCGCGTGACCCCGCGTGGCGGCGCTAGTGTCGCGGAGCCCGGGGCGGTGGATCACTGCCATTCGCGACTGAGTGAAGCGGTCGGGGCCGGCCGGCAGTGCCGGTTCTGTGGTGTGGGCGGGTGTGTGTGCCTGTGTGGTCTGAGGGAGAGTGCAGAGTGGTGACCCGGACCGAGGTCCACCCTCGTGCCGAGAGGTCACATGGGTTAGGAGAGAGGTGGAGAGTGAGGAAGAGCGGACGGAGGAGCTGCTGGTCGGGACTCATCCGGTGATCAGCATGGGACTGTCGCAGAAGGAGCTGCTAGCAGCCGTGGAGCGATCCCAGAACAAGGCCATCAAAAAGGTAAGAATCAACACCTGCGATCATGCACTGGGTTGCCGTCGGTCATTCCCTATAAGTCATATGCCGTTCAATCGTTCCAAAGTTGACGAGCCCTGTAGGGTCTGTCGCGCGTGGTGTGGTGCCTCTCGCTAACTTGAGGCTGTAATCAGGCATAACGTATTGTGTACACATAAACACCTACTAACAGCTACAAGCAACAAAATCCAAGGCTATCCGCCTTCAATACAGCAGCTGAGCAGCTATTTGTTCCCGGTGAATGAGCCTGGCCCGGCCCAGTGGCCGTCCTCCAAGGGCGTTCCAGCGATCCAGCGTGGGCGTTCGCCCGACCGTCTAAAACATGCCGGTCACGATTGTCGGAGAATTCAGCTGATCTTCTGTCGTCAGGTGCTCATGTGAGCTGCTGGCCGATCGAACCGGGCCGGGCCGGGCCCAGGCCATCAGCATTTCAATCGCTAGTTCGTGACAAAAACTGAGTGACGACCGTTTTTGGACGGGTCAGGAGGATAGATGTTAATCGTTTGTCTCGGAGTGGGTAATTGATTGGTGTCTGTTCGTTCCTAGGAATCCTTGATTCCGAGAAAGGGCCAAGGTATTGTGTATCTGCTAGAGAAATTTGAAATTGTTGTTCAGATTATGTGACCCCGACGAATTAAGTATAGTAACACATAAAGATGAGCAATTTTAGAACCACGAAAAAATCTTCCAGCCTACCTATATAGAAAAGTGAAAACGAATAAGATTATGCATAATGCATACCTAATAAAGTACAAGTATCTTCAGCCAAAAAAGTAATAAATCGATAAGTGTTCCAAGGCCGCTGGTCAGATGTTTATAGAACATACCTATACTGTGTCGGAGTAGCGGTCTTCGTTACCTATTTCACATCTAATGTAAGATGATAAACTCAATTGCGTATCGAGCCGCTAACTTCAATAGGCGCACTGATTTCATGATGTTTTCAAAATCTGCTTGTCAGCCCGTTACGGGCAATTCCACAGCTAGTGATATGATCCTTTTTGCACAGCCCGTGGGGCATGCATACTCGTCAGGCGACCTCGCCTAAGCCGCGGGCTGCGGGCGGGCGGGCGCGAGGTCACACTCGGGGCAGAACGGTCAGGGCACCCGACAAGGGAGAGAGCGAGAGAGCGCGCCCGCTGGCCTGACGTGGTAGCGGTGGGAAAAGAGCGCCTCTGGCTCCCATAGCCCGATTGAAGAGCTGCTTTGCATGTTTGAGTTGTTGGTATAATGTATTGGTATAATGTTGATGTTTAGCTGAAGTCGGCATGCACGCGTTCCTAATGCGTGATCACGCGCTGGTCACTCGTCCTTAGTTACGTCGTTCCATGTCTCGCAGACACTTGCAGTGCGGCAGCCTTGGAGGGTCGTTCCCTCTGCTGACGCTGCCTTTTATACAGAGAATTTCAGTCGGCAGATCCTCCACACTCCGATGTAGCGTCACCGTCCGACCATTTATACGTCGACTCACCACTCTGAGTCCGGCTGAAACCGCGTGAGATAGAGACCACAATAGATGTCACGTCTCATTCTCAGCTTGTAATTTCCGTCACGTTCATCCGTGCCATCTGTTTCTGCGAGTCATCTCGCAAGACGGACATGAAAACGTGACGTTTATTTCTATTTGGCGTTGGGCGCTATTCAGACTTGTGAATTGATTGGGCCCTCATGAGCAGTGCCGCAAAAATGAAAAAAAAAATAGAAGAGCGATAGGAATTATGATCGTATTGTTCAGACATTTCACGGTTCGATTTAGCATTGTCGGCGCGATTTGCACGTTTGACCGAGGTGCTGCGCAGTCCACAGATCTTTGAGTAATGGGAAAACATTCACATAAGTCAAGTAAATTTATGATCTGCAGCGTTAAACTGGGCTTCGTTTTTTTTTTTTTGTTGTGTGTGCTGTATATGCCTTTCCAGTAAATGTGCAAATGCATATTGTTCGTAAATGGTTCAGGAATTCTACCTATAATTATTAAAACTATAGAACCATTATATGTGGCAAAATTTCACTAAGTTACCTCGGCCTGACCTTTGGCGTTTTTCTACCTAGAACCGTCCTAAACAAGCAAACGTTCGTTTCAATATGTGTGCATTTCCTATACCGTTTTAAGCGAGTACAATTGGTAAACCACGTAGGCAAACCTTCGGTCACAATGAATGCTACAAACTTGTAAGGAAGAGTTTGCTTTTATTTTTGTCCTAAAACTCTGTAGATAAAGATTTCAATATTTATTAGGGATGTCACTCAAGTGTCATTGCAGACCCTCGCGGCGACCACTCGCCATCCAAATGGCAGGGAGCGTAATGGCTTTCCAGCACACAACAATGGATTCAATTTCCCAGCTAAATCAGCTTCACATCAAAACAAAGATGATAAATCAAGCGTTACTTTTAGCATCCTAAGAAACGTCAGCCCTATTGCACAACACCCTTCTTAAAACCACACACAGTTGATTCATCTGTCTCCATACTATGAGCCGATTAACCTCAGTCCGGGAATCAGAGATCCGTCCTCAGCGTTGCACAACGGCAGCGTTTGACAGTGTGACTGTGCAGACTCTCCGCTCACACAGAGGGCCCATTACAGGCCGTGACCCGGCCGGCCCCGTGACCCAGTCGCAGACAGACGCTGCCTGTCATTCACGTGCATGTCTGGGAACTGTTAGCGCCTTGCCGGTAGCTCTGTGCCGATCCCGCTCTGAGTCGTTCAATCGTGACGCTCGTGGTGAGAAACCAGAACATCCTCACAACTGGAAGGTTTGGTCGAGAGGTCTGAAAAGGAAATTATCTCACCTCGATATGAACCCGAATGTCTCTCATCCCATTAGGGAACGGTGTGTGGTCCATGAGCTGCTTGGAGAGTGCGTCTCAGTTACGGGTAATATAATTGTGCCGTCGACAAATTACAGCGAAATGACCGAGCCCATTCGAGGACCGTAATACTTGTAAATTGACCGAACCATTAGCGGTTCGTATTACCTGTGAGATGGAGAGTGCTACGAATTACGCGACCTTGCTCTCAGTCGGGACGGAACGGTAACCTGTTACGGTCTATAAGACCGGTAGAGTTGACCCCTTTTCACATAACCGGCACTGTGTGGGTTCTGGTTATGTAGGTATTGGGTTGAGAGCAAACTCTATTCGCTGCGCTGTCGATCTCTCTTCCAAGCCAAATTTCAAACCGATTCCGGTCATAACTTTCTTCGTGCGCCATTCGCATAACTCAAATGAGCTTTGTTTACAACCGCATCGAAGAAGAACGCAGTCTGAGGCTATTGTGAAAATCGAGTGTGATTCATTCGGTATGCCCCGGCTGTGCGATTGTTTTTGACAAGTCCTGCGGGACTGCCGCCACGACTTTCGGATTATAGCTGGTTCTGTGCGGCTGCAGTAGCACTGACAATACCGCCCGCCCCGTGTCCTCCTGCAGGGCTCGGACCCAGGAGCCGCCACGTGCCGGGGCAAGCTGCAGTACCGCCGCTCTCGGCTGAATGTCGACATCAACAAACACCTGCTGCTGCGACAGGGCGCCGAGAACCTCCTCAGGTCAGTTGACAGGGAGTCGAGCATCCACTCGGTTCATTCGACAGGGGGTCGAGAGCCGCTTAGGTCAGTCGGTTCATGTAACGGTCGCTCCGACGTTATGTTGGTTTGCTGGTTACGTGCTGGCCGGCTGGATGAAATACCGATCTGATTCACAAGAAATGTTCATATTTTCTTTAATTACAACAAATGCTTCAAAAGCTTTGGATGTGTGACTTTAAACAAGCAATGATTCGGCGTTGAGACGTACCGCACCGTTTGCACCTATTCGCTGGCTACATGTTAGCCATGCTTTTAGCAAGGTCTACCTATAAATCGCTAGATATATGCGTTTTACGGCAAAATGATATGATTTCCGTGCTTTCAGAGCGGCTGAGAACAAGAAGGTTCGCCAGGCGGTATCGCTGGAGCTCAGCTTCCTCAACTCAAACCTGCAGTTTCTCAAGGAGGAGCTATCCGACCTCAACAGCTCCGTGGATGTGTATCAAAATGACGACAGGTTAGTATCGAACAACGATCATCTATAGGTAGCTTCATAAGTAAGGCATTGCATTGCAGATATGATTTTGCATTTTTCTTCCGTTTGTATCTGTGCTGACATTAATCTTCTACGCCTATATTGTGAGGCTCACATTCTGCCCTTTTCTGCAGCAAACTGCAGCACATACCAATGATCCCGTTTGGACTTAAAGAGACCAATCCCATCGACTTTACGGATGCTTTCAAGGTGAGGGTCGAACGTCTAGACAGCACTATTGATGACAGGCTTTGCGACATTTTGAAAGGTCGGGCTGTGGTGTGGTGTTTACGCATTATATTGATATTGCAATAAGCCTTTGAACGTGACGCCATATTTACAAGTTAGAACAAGGATGGAACATAAATTATGCTGCGTTAGAAACCTTTATTGGAGCTCAGCTGTATTGTTTTCGTTTTTTTTTCCTTACAAGAAATGGGCTGTGAAAGCAAACAATGAATATATGCAACCCTTCAATTATTCAATATAATATAAACGTTTAGTTGAAGAAGCGTACGTAACAGGTTATAAGCACCAACTGAAACCGTGCTGCCGGAATCACCGGCTTCGATTAACTTGTCGTATCAATACGTTTTTCATCTTTTGTTTGTCTTCAGTTGCGCTCTCGCCAAGGTGCATCAGCCTGGCTAAGTGCCTGGTGTTCGTACGGTATCACGCCACGCCTCATTAGATATCGTTACGTTGCAGGAATTCATAGCCGAGCACTACCATGAAGACCCCGAGCCGTATATTGGCGTCATCAAGGATTTCATCGACACCAGGCAGGTGCGTCTCCCCTCGGTACCATTATGTTCGACATGACATACGTTGCGTCATATAAAGTGAAATTCAAATAATGTACCTAATGATGTCATAGTCATTCTTCCGTATTCAATGTTGAACACAGCCCCGTGGGAGGTATAAGTGTGATGCGGCACAGTCTACCTTCCAGTCATTATGTACTGCGGTACAGCCTACCGTTCAGGCGAGTGTGTAGTGCTGCGGTACAGTACCTTCCAGGCGAGTGTGTAGTGCGGTACAGCCAACCTAGCAGTCAAATGTGTATGGCGGTACAGCCTACCTTCCAGCCTACGGTGTATTGCGGAACAGCCCACCTTCCAGTCGAGTGTGCACTGCGGTACAGCCTACCTTCCAGTTAAGTATGTATTGCGGTACAGCCTGCCTTCCAGCCGAGTGTGTATTGCGGCACAGTCTACCTTTCAGCCGAGCGTGTATTGTGGCACAGACTACCTTCCAGCAGACTGTGTAGTGCGGCCAAGCCTACCTTTCAGCCGAGTGTGTATTGCGGTACAGCCTGCCTTCCAGCCGAGTGTGTATTGCGGCACAGCCTACCCTCCAGGCAAGTGCGCAGTGCAGCACAGACTACCAGCCTTTCATTTTAGTTCATCTGTGACGGCTACACCTATGTTTATCCTAGAATGTTCGACATTAGCGACCCACTTCGATTGGTCTCTTATCATACCGTTTCTAAGATTGTAGCCCCGTAGGCAATTCACGGTTTGCGCGAACGACACAATATACTATCTAAGTTGGCCATTATCTTGCAGGCAATGAGGACGCCCCAGCGGAGCAGTACGGGACTGGCGCTGCTGTTTGAGTACTACAACCAGCTCTACTTCATCGAACGGAGGCTCTTCCCTCCCGACAGACATCTGGGGGTCTATTTCGAATGGTTAGTATTACTACGATAACCAATGAATATGTAATTTCAAACAACTTTATATTTTTCTCTTATTTCAACAATAATTCATAACCGTCTACTAAAACTCTACCGTAGTCCGTAAGTCTACTGTAAGCTCATTAACGTAATCACTCCTAGCATGACTTGATGTTTATGGTTTCGCCGTCTGTCCACAGGTACGATTCTCTGACGGGCCTGCCCAGCTGCCAGCGGACGATGGCCTTTGAGAAGGCGTCTGTTCTGTTCAACATCGCCGCATTACACAGCCAGCTGGGCGCCAAGGAAGCTCGGACCTGTCAGAAGGGTCTGGACACCACTATCGGGCACTACCTGCGAGCAGCCGGAATATACAGGTGGGAACGACATTTTGTTGGCGTACTCGAGCGTGCTCCAGAGTCCAGCCAGGGAAATTTTCTATCGGGTGCGCGCTATGTCATCAGTAAGTTGTTGATTATGTTAGGCCGTGTTATATCGACAAGGCTTGTTGACTGTGAATTAGCGCCGTTTTGCAATCACAAATGACGTTTAATCGTCAATGCTCGTCATCGTCACCTACATATCAGTCTTATATGTTCTCTGCTGATCGTGCACCTTCAACTTCTCTCTAACCCTTCCCACTGCTGCAGGTATATTTTGGAGAATTTCTCGAACGCCCCGAGCCGTGACCTGGACCCGGACGTGCTGGAGGTGCTGACCGGCCTGCTGACCGCCCAGGCAGGCGAGTGTCGCCTGGAGCGACTGCTGTTGGAAGAGGAGAGCGCCGAGCTGGCAGCCCGGCTGGAGATGGGCAGGGAGGCCGCTCAGGTGAGAGGGATTGTTAGGACATGGCCAGGCCGCCAGGGAGAGGTTTAAAAAGGTGACGGGGACAGCAGGAGAGCGCAGGAGGAAAGCAGGGACATGGAGACCGCTTGGGCGGATGAATGACTATTCCAAGGGCCGAGGGGGATGAACGGCGGGGCCATGGGGAAGGAAGCTGGGGTGCTCGGTGGTGAGTGGATATAGCTGAACAACTGCGTCGCTATGAGTTTTGGACGACGGTGTATTTATGTATGCCTTCATTTTTAGTTCGTAAAGGTGATAAAGGTGCTCGTAACTGTCTATTTGATTGTCTGTATCTCATCTTTGCCCGTAGGCCCGTATGTTCCAGTCTTCCCCTCTGTCTGTTTGTCCGCCGCTCCCTATACTCTGGTCTTCCTGTCGTCCGCCAGGTGTCTGAGATGTACCGGCGACTGGGGGAGCGGATGACACCGATGTCCGAATCCTCTGAGGAGTCAGTGCCGCCCTCCTGGCAGGACTTGGTCAACATCAAGGCGGTCCACTACTCGGCACTCGCTCACAACCACTTGGCCCTCGGTAAGGGTAGCAATGGCACTCAACGATCGTATTCATGGTCCAAGGCATTGTGCTTTTTGCTTCACTACAGCTAGC
The DNA here is from genome assembly GCF_019059575.1 of Amphibalanus amphitrite. Lineage (NCBI taxonomy): Eukaryota > Metazoa > Arthropoda > Thecostraca > Balanomorpha > Balanidae > Amphibalanus > Amphibalanus amphitrite. Next base: position 179,440 of record NW_024882501.1, on the reverse strand, counting down.
GGCCTCGGGCGGCTAGTTTGTGCTGCGGGACAGTATACCTTCAGGCGTAACACTTAGTGACATCTAGCGGCAATTATTTAGTTACGATTCGTGACTACAACTAGAGACATCTATTGGCAGTCGGCTGATCTGTCTTGCGGTACAGTATATATTCAGGCGTAACAAGTGGCGACACCTAGTGGCAAAATATCGTTACGATTCGTACCGTGTTTTCCCTGCCCGATCTTGTGTTCACGTGTTTTCTTTGTTTCATATTTTGTGTTCAACTTTTGTGTCTTCTTTGCAATGCAACAGGACTACTGGACCACCGAGGTCCTCTGAGTGAACAGGACGCCGCGACACTCCGGCACTCCCAGCAGGACGGAGGCACCATTCTGGGGGCGGAACTGACGGCACCGCGCACCGCCGCACAGGCCTTCTATCTCGGTTAGTGCGGATATGAGAGGGGGGACGTGGGTGGATGAAGGCCGCCAACTGCAGTGAGCTCATCGTCCGGTTGAGCAGCAGAGCAGGAAGAGAGGGTTGATGGTAAGGAAGTGCGCTGAGAGAGGAGATGACTCAAGCATTAGCCGGTTGTGAATTGCATGTTTTACATACCTATGTATATTCATTGCGCTTTGGTCGGTACGTTTTAATAGTTTTTCAGCTTCTGTTTTATCACAGCTCTGTTCAACTTGAGGAAACTTCTTGTAAAGGGCTCATTACTGACGATAAAATCACATATCCATGGTGCCGGAATTACGCATGTATATTTTCAGCGTCTCTAAGCGTATCCCGCTGATGCCGCATTCCACCCTCATTGCCTCACTCACAGCCCTCTCACGCCGTGTGCCACCCCCGCCCCTTCCCAGGCCGGTGCCACCTCCGCGAGGCGATCACCCAGCACGAGGAGGCACTGCGGCTCTACCGCATGTCCCGCGGCCTGAAGAAGCAGGAGAGCCTGCTGCACGTGCTGAGGGTGGCACTGGAGCTGGCAGCTGAGAGACAGGCGGTGACACAGCGAGAGGACGACTTCGATCTGCCCGTCGAGCCGCCGGCCATCTCTGGTGGGTGCCGGGGATGAAGGGACGGAGACATGGGGAAGGAGAGGGAATGGGGAAGGCAGGTTCAGAGCATCTCACTTATCTTTCATGACGTTTTATCTATACTTCTGGCACAACCGAATATCGATACAACGAATCCCAATCTCAGCAGCTGCGACATGGACCCTTCAGCACAGCTGCTGTACCTACAGGAGTCTGAACTCTGATGATTGTCTCTGATAAGACTCGGAACTCAATCCATGAGTCTCAGAGTTATTCGACGCCATGGTTATTGACTATTTACCCGCGCCCTCTCGCAGGCGGCTCGGCGCGGCCGCTCGCCCCCCGTCCGCCCGAATTCGGCCGGTACCCGGTGGCCGACCCGCTCCACCGGCTCGGCCCTCTGGAGACGTTCTCTGCGCACCACCGCTGGTCGCCGCCCCGAGAGGTCACTGTGAGCCGGCGGCCCGGCGAGCCGCTCGGGTTCAGTCTGAAGAGGGAGGCGCCTGTCGTGGTGGTGGATGTGGAACAGGATGGAGCGGCACAGGTGAGCATTGGGTGGCCTATGTGGGTTTTGAGGGGTAGGTACTCTGCCGGGGTTGTGGGAATGGCAGTGTTGAAATATAGATGGATCGCATGATGTTTTTTTTTTTTTACTAAGAGTGAGAACTCGCATTGCGGATGTAATTCGTTAGAAAGCGTTACGCCGCGGCTTTCTGGTATAAAATAACGTTGCCAAAAAAACTTTAATCGTTAGCATAGATAACATGAACTATCTATGTCGTAAGCGTTCCGTCGTTTCACTCTCAGTCAGTCTGTATCCGTTTTCAATCTGACGTGCCTGCGCCCGGCGCCGACAGAGAGCTGGTCTGAAGGACGGCGACTATATTGTGGCCATGGGGGAGCAGGACCTCAAGTGGAGCGGTCACAGTGACGTTGTGGACCTGCTGAGAAAGGCCGGCACAGAGTTCAGCGTCACCGCGGTCACGCCGCAGCACCGGGCGGCACAGCAGGTGAGGAAATACGTGCAGTTTGTGTATGTGAGGAAGAGAGCAGTACATACAATAGACGGGAGCACAACAGATGGTCCTTAAATCGAATTATTTGAGGACTCTGACTGAGGAGGACTGTTTCAGTTTGTCGTAAGCTCAATGCATGTACGATTGCTTACAATACAACCCTCATCTCCCCACAGAGACCCCATTTCGGCAGCCGAAAAGTTCGCTAACTTCCCCGGACGATTCATGAAACGGTTCACCTCCGGGGTCAGCTAACCGTCCCCTTTCTCTCCTCCGACAGCCGAAGAGTCCGCCGGCTACTCCAGACGGCTCGTGGGACTCTGTATCCAGTTCAGGAGTCAGCTCAGCCGCGCCCAGCCGAAAACAGAGCCCGGCAGGCAGCGTGGCCAGCACCGCCAGCAAGACGGCCGCCTCCCGGCGACTCTCCTGGAACCCCTTCCGGAGAGCTACACGATCCGACTCCGGGTCGGGAAAGACGCGTTCGGCAGCCGCGTGACTGGCGCCACGGAGGGTCCGTGACGGGCGTGACGGAGGGCTCGTGACTGGCGTGACGGAGAGCCACGTAGAGATGTTGTTTTGTGGTGTGATGAATGAAATATGTAGTCTTCCGAGTGCAGGAAAGAGCGGACTCGAGACGGGTTGTGCCCAACGGTTGTGTTGGGACTACGGACCCCGGTCAGTGTGATATTTACCCTATAGATGGCTGCCGATATACCTAACCCACCTAGCTGGCTGGCTGAATACCCAGTAGGTTGGGGCATGACAGTCAGTTATATTTAGAGTCAGGTCGTTGTGCTTGCCTGTTTGTCGCTATCTACCCAGCCTTAGACCTATTTTTAGGCCCTGCGAAGCATGCCATGCAATGCGAGAAAGCATTTAATGATGTTGGTGTTAAATAAACTTATGCCTATGGAAAGTCGGAGTTCAACGCAGCCTTGTGACGAGTGGGACACAGCTCAAAGGCTGAAAAAGACTTTCCGCAGTCAGGAAATCGCATGCAACAACCTATGCCATACACATCAAATTACGTTCGCATCAATTGTACGCACCTCGCTGCGTACGATTGATGCGAGCGCAATTTAATGTGTATGAATTGACTTTCGCATGCGATTTTCTGACCGCGGAAAGAGTCGGTTTCAGCCTTTACAAACCTCGAGTTCAATTCAGCCTACATGTCTTTGACGTAGCTAGTAATAGGTGCTCATCTGAGCAGCGGGAGGTAATTCACTCCTTGTGAAATAAGACAGGGGGAAACAATGCAGGATAAATAACTCGAGCATTTAAGTCTGGGTAATGTGAAGCATATTCGAAGTTTGAAATAGCTGAACGTACTCTCAATGAATAGATTTAAGTTATACAATGACATTGCGATTTATAACATATAGTATATAGTAATATTATAGTATATCATATAATTATTATAGTAATCACCACCGTGTCCAACAATTAAACCTTACAAAAGCATGTATTACACTGAAAAAGCTAAAAAGAATTTTGCAGCAACCTACATTAAAGACAACAAGCACTCGCAACATTCTCAGCTAAAAGATTACACTGCTCAGTTTACACGGTTTGGAACACGAGGAAAGTTGTTCAGGGGCTCGAAGTTGTGCCCGCAACTCACGTAGCAGACACTCAATCAAAGTCAATATAGTTTTGATGGGAATGGCAGAGCACAGTAGCACGCACTGAGTGTGGATGCTAGCGCATAATGATATGAGCAAAGCTCGTAGAGCAAATGAATATACAAAAAAAAAAATGAACTGCTCTGATAAAATAAACATTGGATTAAACAGTTTCACAATACATAAATCGAGTATCCATCGCACACCCCGCAGTCCCAGAGAAGCGTGCGAGTCACACAGCACATACCTTTGCATCACCAAGTCCACTCAGAGCGTCTCTGGCTCCAGCGCCGCCGCTAGGCTCGCCATGTCGATCTCCGAGGCGTCTCCATCCGCCATCTCCCGACCGAGCGACCGAACCGCTCCGGCCCCGAAGCTCACCCCGTGCTCCGGTACCGTATAGGAGAACCGGAGTCGGGGCTGCGGCCGGGAGGGCGCAGAGGAGGAGGATAAGGGAGAGGGGATGAACGGGGAGGGAGCCGAAGGGGCGGGACGTGGGGGAGGGGACGGGGAGTAGCAGAAGTCTGCCGGGAAGCAGTGGTGGGCGGTGCAGTGCTCCCGCCGCGAGTCGGCGTCGGCGGAGAGGACGTCACACGACTCCAGAAAGCAGCGGTACTGTCGGCACACAGACACGGGCAGGCGTTGGTTAGCAGCAGAAATAAACAACGAATCGGTGAATTTGAGTGCCGGTGACTAAATATTCAAAAACCATTTACACCTGCACAAGACATTATCGAAAATAGGGTTAAAGAAATAGCTTACGAGCTACACCGTCAGCCGTAGATGAGCTACAGCACTAGCACCATGTAAGCCACGCACTATAAGGACCTCGTCTCGCTCCCCCCCCCTCCCCTACCACACGATCACGTTCGCTCACCATGGGCTGCCGCTGGGCCCGCACGGCGAACAGCGAGTCGTGGCTCTCCTCCAGGTGGAGCTGCAGCAGGTGGAACGAGGGCAGCTGAGCACGACACAGCCCGCAGCTGTGTCGGTGACTGGTCGAATAGTGCACCTCCTGCTCCAGGACTGAGCCGAGCCAGCGGCCGCAGCCGGGCACCGCGCACTGGAACCGGCTCACCGGCTCACTGCCAGGGTGGGGCACGTTAGATTAGCATCAGCCAACAGTCAGGGTTACACTTCAGCCACAGATAACAGTAGTACTGGATTGGAAACAGGATTCCGGTGGCTGCAGTAAGAGGCCGAAAACAGAACCGAATATTTCGTGCCCAGACTTCGATATCTCCTCTCACAGGCAACAAAAAAATATTGGTTTATGTGAATGAAACTTATAAAGAAGCAATCTAGCCGTGCTGGTGTTTATTGTTGCATTTTTGCATAATGGCAACTTATTTTACTAAACGTTGCTGGTTACACTTTCCTCACCGTGGTGAGGGAAAGTATGCCACTGATTTGTTTATAATGATTCCTCACTCTCATCCACAAAAAGTAATTGTACATGGGAGTTTGATCTCTTTATTTACATGCTAATCGACACCAGTCCTGTCACAACGAACCATCCAAACGTCACGATTCAAACCAACACGTCACAAAACACCCCTTCAAGTGTCACTTCGCTTCGCCTGCCCTCCCAATTTCATCAGCGACCTTACTTCCCCGCCTTACATCTTCTTGGCCCTGCTGAGCTTTGGCCTCTTGTCGCTCCTCGATCGGGTTGCACCAGTGGCTGGGGTGTCTGCTTCCTGACTTTCGATGGACAGCACTGTCTTGAGTGTCTGCCTCACTTATCAGTTACCATGTTTCCACACTTTCCAGCAAATAGATTGAAAACCGTCGCATACATCTCTGGAAGGAGGCTCCTAAGGACGTCGTGGCTATCATTGCAAACGACTTCCGGTCAGTTCGACATCCCGTTTTACGACTATCTTCATCACTTCTGCGTCACTTCTTGGTTGATCGCAGACCAGCAGCTGGTTCCTGTTAGCTTCCGTCTTCGGCAGTTGCCTCCAAATATGGCAGATCCTCACGGTGAGGTCGATGTCTTCGTCTTTCTCCAGTCGTACCTCCAGCGGCGTAGTTCCATGATAGATCAGCAGGCTGGCGGAGGCACCGTACTTGTTACGCCTGGTGGCCGAGCGTGCCAAGACGCCGGAGCTGTGTCCCAGGGAGGCCTTGGCGCTGTCATCCAGGTCCTCCATTTCAGTGGATTTCGCCACCGCGGCCACTAGCTCCTGGATGACAAGAGCACCATCCTGCTGTCACTCCTGCCGTGGTGGAACCATTCGGGCGGAGGCGTCGGCGGGGCTGAAACGTGACCAGTGACCACCATCTGAGGCCCTTAATTCGACTTCGGAGTACCGCCTCATTCTCTAGGAACTGTCGGACACTCGACCAGTTGTAGTTGCCACCTGATAGCTGATATTGTCATTCGTGAAGAACGCATCGGTCTGGCCCTTCATAACCTGCTTCTGGTGTGAGTGGCGTGCGGATGCCATGGCTGGTTTCGCTGGCCGCTCGTACACAGGGGGCATCGCGTAATCCACGCTGGTCAATACTGTCAGGACTGCGCCGCTCTTGAGCCGACGGCGCTGTCTCTGCATGCCGGTGCGAAATGACCGATCATCTTCGAAATCTTCCTTTCTGAAATGCAGCTCACACACAGCGGAATAGTCCTGATCCCACTCAGCCCGGTCACGGTGACCCATGGCGCCAACCCACTGAGCCCGTAGAGAGTTTCGGTGAGAGAAGCGAATAGGTAGCATGTGAGACATCTCCTGTTTTAATCTTTTGTTCCTCTTGGTTCGTTGGGTTGTAGCCAGAACGGCAGTTTTTTACCGCTCATTCCCTCCTCCATTGTTGATGTACCTATACGTATGTAAGGCTTTGCACCACCTTTTTTTCAAAAGAAAACACCACGCATTGTGCCCTCTAAATGATCAAATTAAAAGTGAAATCTTTAATTTTTTAAGCAAATGAAAGTAACATTGGTAGCTTCGATTTTAAATGTAAACGACAAAACACAAAAATCAAGGCCGTATAAGTTAGGTAAGATCGTCCGGGCTCGCTAATGTTACAAATCTGCAACACTACGGTGACGTCACCGGTGCATATGCTCCCTGGCTCCATCTGGACCCTGATGCGGCGGCTGGAATTACTGCTAATATAAAAATTACTGGTGCAATAGCGCTTTTAAATGATTTTAAAAGGGGGAAAATATGATAGCAAAATAATTATGAGAATCCCTTGTCCTGACTGGGATTGTATGGCCCCGCCACCTAGCGGACAACTTCGTAATTAGGGTTGAGTTGGCGATCGCCAGGTGGCTTGTCAGTAAGCTGTCAGCCGCAGACTGGAGAGCGGCCGTCAGGCGCCGCCAGATCATGCTCAGGAAAATGCGACACGCTTCAGAACGGTCATTTATCTCGAAAAAGATACGGTGCCCTGTGGTGATATGGCCCACATGACTCGGGACCCGTAGGCCGTATACGGCCTACGAGTCCCGAGTCATCAGGGGCCTTATAAGGCCCCTGTGGTCACCGGCAGCTCCCAAGGCCCATACGGTCGCGATACATAGGTACTTCGAAAATCGCTAGACAAAGGACTCAGGGGCGCAGCCAAGGGGGGGGGGCACACTGTGCTTTAGCCCCTCCCAATCTAGCAGGCGCCCTCTGGAAAGACGCCATCCAGACGCCTTCCACGATCATTCTGTGCGCCGATGGCGCCTTTTCAGTGTCCAGCACTCTAGTCGCCCTCGACGGTAAGCCATTGCGACGTCATCATGCGGTGCTGGCGCCCATATTTACAATTTTATATCTCTTTGTGGGTGAAGATGCACCCACAATCCTGAAATGACGGGTATCCACTCCCAATCTCCTGACCATCTAGCGCCCTCGGCTCACCTTCAGCGCCCTTCTGTCTGCGACTCTGCTCGGCGCCCTTCTGATCTGTCGGCGCCCTTCTCGCCCTTCAGCGCTCTCCTGGCCTGTCGGCATCCTCTTCACATTCGGCGCCCTCCAGGCAGACCTGTCAGCGCCCTCCTGACCTGGCAGCGCCTACCGTATTATAGCACCCTCCTCACCGTACAGTGCCCTCCTGACCTGTCGCCATCCTCCTCACTGTATAGCGGCCTCCTAACCATACAAAGCCCTCCAGACCGGCGCCCTCTACGTTCAGCGCCCTCCTGACAAGTCGGTGCCCTTTTCACCGTAGACGGCCCTCCTGATCTGTCGGCGCCCTCCTGACCGTACATCGCCTTCCTCGCCTTGTCCGCACCCTTCTTTTCATACAGTGTCTTCCTGACCTGTCAGCGCCCTCTTCACTCGTATAGTGCCCTTCTCATCGTACAGCATCCTCCTCACCACAGGCGCAGATCCAGGGGGGGGGGGGCGACGGGGGCGGCCGCGCCCCCCCCCCCCGACATCCGAAAAAGGCGCCCATAGCCCGCGGCAGAGAGGGCGCCCCGAGCAAAACAGAGGCGACACAGCAAAGGTTGAGCAGAAATAGGGCGCCTCCAGCAGAAGTTGGGCTCACCAAGCAGGAGAGCGACGCCCAATTGCCCATTCCCAGCAGATCAGAGTCGCCCCAGAAGCAGATGGGCGCCCCCAGCAGAAGAGGGGCGTCTTATTACAAGAATAAAAAGATGCCTTCTGTTCAAGAGGGGCACTCCTGGCAAGAGAGGTGTCCCCCTGAAGAGGAGCGACGCCCCAGCAAAAGAAGAGAGGCGCCCCCATTCCAAGAAGAAGAGGGGCGCCCTAACCGCAGATAGGCGCCCCAACAAAGAAAAAGAGAAGCCCCATAATAAAAAAAAATGGGTGCCACTGGCAGAAAAGGGGCGCCCCCGGCAGCGGAGGGGGCCCAGGAGGAGAAAGGAGACTCCAGCAGGAGACGGGCGCCCCAGCAAAGGGGGGCGCCCCAGCAGAAGAGAGGAGCCCCTTGCAGGAGAGGGGCGCCCTCAGCAGAAGAGGGGCGCCCCAGCAGAAGAGAGGCGCCACAGCAAAAGTTGATCAGAGATGGGGAGCCTTCAGCAGAGGTTGGGATCGCCAGGCAGGATAGGGGCGCCCCATTGACAATATCCGGCAGAAGACAGACGCCCCAGCAGCAGATGGGCGCCCCCGGTAGAAGAGGGGCGCCTCATTACAAGAAGAAAAGGAGTATATTCTGCACAAGAGGGGCGCCCCTGAGGCAGCGGAAGGGCAACCCCAGCAGAGGGGCTGTGCCCCAGTAAAAGGAGACTGGTGCCCCGCTCCGAGCAGAAGAGGGGCGCCCAAGCAAAAAGAGGAGCCCCATAAGAAGAAAAGCGATGCCTCTGGCAGGAGAGAGACGTCCCCCGCAGTGGAAGGGCGCCCCCAGAATTGAGGCGTCTCTAGCAAAAGATAAGTGCCCCTGCAGGAGAGGGGCACCCCAGCAAAAGTTGGGCAGAAATGGGGCGCCCCCAGCAGAATTTGGGGTCGCCGAACAGGAAAGGGCCGCCCCATTCACAGTAGAAAAAGGGACTCCCCAGCAGCAAAGGCGTGCCCTAACAGAAAAGGTGCACTCCCAGTAGAAGCGGGACGCATCAAGAAGAAGAGGGGCACTTCTAGCAAAAAAAATGGGCGTCCCAGATAAGTGGGCCGCCTACAGCAAATTGGTCGTTCTTAGAAGAAATGAGGCGACTTCAGCAAAGTGAGCCTCCCCATGACGGATTGGGCGATCCAAGCAGAGGTTGGGCACAAATATCTTTAAAACAGCGGCGCTGCGCGCAGCCGTCTTAAAGATATTTGCGGAAAACCTAGGGGGACGTGACAACGCACGGCGTGGGTTTTAAACTCTCGATTTTGACGACGGTTTGGCGCCCCCGGATTGCCAGGTCGCCCCTATTTCAACTTGCCGCCCCCCCTCCCGAAAATTCCTGGATCCGCCCCTGCCTCACCATGGGCGCCCTCCTGATCTGTCGGCGCTCTCCCCACCATACAGCGCCCTGCTGCCTTGTCGGTGCCCTCTTCACGGACAGCGTTCTCCAAATCTGTCGCAGCCCTTATCGCCGTGCAGTGCCCTCCTGACCTGTCAGCACCCTCCTCGCCTGTCGGCGACATCTTCGCGTTCAGCGCCGTCCTGACCAGCCCGCGCCTTTTGCAACGCATAGCGCCCTCATCACCATGCATCGCCCTCCCGACCAGTCAGCGTCGCCGTTCATCGTACAGCGCCCTCCTGACCTGTCGGCGCCCTCCTCACAACACATCGCCCTTCTGACCGGTTAGCGTTCTCCTCACCATGCAGACAATGCAACACTTTACAATTAGGAAAGCGTTAAGTAGCCGTTGCTTAACCCTCGCCGGCACAGGCCATTTTGCGTCATTCGACGACACAAGAGGTTGGTACGACCACCCCCCCCCCCCTCGCGTTTGGCCCCTGATTGAGCTAGAGCTTCGCGGAAAAACGAGCGTGTTGCCCGTCACGAGGACGAGAGGAAGCCGATGATATCCAATTTTAAGATCATAGGTCATCAGGTGACCTTCCAGGTCAGGTCAATGACCCGAAAATCGGGAAAATCGGGGCCCTAGAAAGTCGTAAAGTGTGGCTGCTATGGAGTTCTCCGGGGTGCTGATCACGAATATCGTGTTAGTTTTGATCAGAGATGATGTCTTTAAGCATTTAGACCAGATCGGGTCAGGTCAGGTCAGGTCAACCGGTAGGGGTCGTGACGGGTATTCGTAATACGTGCCAACCGACTCTGACAGCTTCGTAACATGTCACGAAGGCACCAAAACTACTTTGTAAATGTTCAAATGGCTGTTAAATTCGAAATCAGCTCCAAAAACTAGCCTAGAAACATGTAAAACTCGAAAAAGTGAACCGAGGTCACCAAAGGTCAATGACCTGACCTGACCTTCAGGTGACCTTTTGGCATCCACCCTAATGCATAGGAGCAACATCAAATCACATGTTTGAACGTTTGAAACCACGAAAAGGTTGCAAACGCGCGGCTAATGCGAGCCGACATACGCCGAATCGCTATTCCGGCCAAACATGGTCTCGGAAAGTAGGTCACAGGTCAAAGGTCATTTGGGTCAGGGTCATGAAATTTTCAGGTTAGGTGTACAATTGATCAATGCGAGGGCACTGAAAGTTTCGTCGCGATCGGCCGCTTTTTACGCGAGTTATTCGCGAAAAACCTTAGGGGGAAGGCCAGCTGACAAGTGTACGCTCCCGTGACGTCACGGGTAATGTTAAACAGTCGGGCGCCCGGCACATAGGAAAGCTCGGGATGACAGCCCCCTGACAAAAATGACGATTTCTTGCAATACACAACACACAAATTATCCATCCAGCAGCACGCGAGAATCCCATTTTGGCGCCGTCGCATAAAAACATTCGGCCTCTTACTGCAACTGCCAATATTCTGTTTCCAATCCAGTACTACTGTTATCTGTGCTTCAGCAAATTGGTACATATTACAAACCATGTATAATATACCCATGTATATGAGTAGATGGCTAGGTTGTAGGATTAGTTATATGAGGTATATGTGGCTAGGTGTATGAGATGTTACAGCACATCGACCGAAACTAAATCATAAATAATCACCAATAGAAAGCAAATAGATTGAAGAGGATAAGCCAGTGCATAAAAAAGCCCACCTTTTATCAGACAGAGTATCATCATCTTCATCAACAGCAACATACTGAAGTTGCATTCGACAAGCTTCATTGCCTTCTTTATATAGGGGATCACTAAATGGATGTCTTTTGTTAGCAATGCTTCTCAAGTATGTCCAAACGGAATCCTCTTTGTTCAGTGGACTTGTAGACGTCTCCATTTTCATTGGTAGGTACTAGTCAGCAATCTGAAATAAACTCAGAATTTAGTCATTGTAGGTATTAGATGCAAGCCAATTGTTATTCATTCATTAGCATCTGCCAGTTCAAGTTACCATGTCCCAAGGAGCATTTGCAACTTTGACAAGCGACCCTAGGATGCTACCTACCTACTAGATGTGATAAAAACTGACCAGATTGTTTAACTTGTCTGCAAAGCTGATAATACTCAGATAAAGTTCTACATAAACACTTAGTATAACTGTTGTGACTCCCACTTGGGAAAACACATTTCATAACATGAAGATACTTGAGTGCAGGGGATTAAGCTGGGAGACCAAGCTTGTGGCTTGTTTTGTCTTCATGTGTCTTTGAAGTCACAAGTCTGGTACCCTCTTATTGAGTTGTTTGATTGATGCCTGGTTCATAGGCCAGTCCAGTTAAAATGACAAGGGCTAGCAGTTAGCACCATCAGAATCAAATATAGGCAAAGCAATCTGGCCTCAGGGCTTAAACACAGGACAGACTAGCCTCAGGTTCTCATGGAGCTTTAGGGCCACACTTCACCTCAAACCTCTTTTAAGGAAATAAAGTATACCACTTTTAGCATGAGATTTGAACTGGGATAGCAGTTTTGAAGCTAAAGATGAGCCTAGTACAAATCAGGAGCTTTTATGGCCCAACAATTAGGTATCCTAGGCCAAGATATTCCATTCCCTGTTTTGAAATCAGTGCTTTACGCAGGAATTAAGTGCCTTACAGGATAATACCAAGAATGTATCCGTCACAGAGGCCAGTGTCAATCAATCAGCATGCAGTTAGTTTGAGTTTAGAACTACCAATGCAACATTATTAGGAACCCGTAATAACGAACACGTAAGCTGCTGCCACAAACACTGTTTAGCCTCTACCAAAGATGGAATATAGTTTTTCCTCTATAAAAATAATTCAAATTCCTCCAGTAATTAAGTTATTTTTTCCTGGACATTAGCATAAAAAACCACAAAATTGTAGCAAAAAATAGTTTGAGGAAAGTGATAGACATGAGACCTTCAAAAGCCAAATAATGAAAAGTTAAATAGTCCTCCATGCACATACCACGCAAAAATACTGGTTTTTATTTTGGAACCCACAATACAATAAGCCATAAGGGCTGAATAACAATTACCTACATCAACATGAATAACTGGCGCACACGGTGATAGAAAAGTACCGGCAGGAATTACGTTCTATTGAGCAGACTGAGTTGTGCTTACGACGGTTAATCAGCCAATCAAACGCTTCATAGCGGAAACTATAGTCGCTGACGCTGATTAGTGATCACAAATGAACACATTTTATTTGTAACAGGTGCGCAGTGTTTCTTGGTTCCCCCTAAAATTCTTACCAATATCACGTGATTGACAGCAACAATCATATAGGAAAGGCTACTAATGTCACGTGGTACTCTATAGCTAACGTCATCAGTATTTTCTATATAGTGCCTATCGCGCTTTCAACACTGACGTAACCAAGACGTAACAACGGACGTGACCACCAAGGCCCTATATACCACGGTCATTGAATACTACTATATACCGACGTGACTGTGCTAGAGAATCGCTGTGTTGTAACGAGTATAGGCTGATTTTCTGCCGGAATTTCGATTAATAGGTTACCGAAGATAGATGTGTCTTATGCTCGGCTTCAGTGAAGCTGCTTAGCTTGTGGTGGTCCATACATTTTCTGTAATGGGCGGTCATTTTCGGCACACCAAATGGGACCCATTTTTAATTATCAGCCAAATTGTTTGTCTTCAAGCTCTCTACTACTTAGGTCTTGGAATCTGGCTGATACTGATGAATTTCATCACTGGTGATTTATTATCCTCAGATACTGTGTTTAACTACCAGGTAAGCAGCCTCGGTGTCCTGTGTCGGCTCTTTCCTCGTATATTCTGGTGAATCAGAGTCAGTTTCCAAGACATTTACTCTGCATATGATGGTGATTGGGGAATGTCACCATACTATGCAGTTGCTAATTAATGAATTCTGGCAAGAAATAAAAGCTGGAATAGTTACACTACAGATTGTCAGATTAATCAATTGCTTTTTGCTGGGAGGTATGCCATTTTAGTTTTTATAGACTGATACATTTTTTTTATTTTCTTAAGAGTTCCCCAGTAAATGCATCACCTGTGAAGTAGTTGTGACATCAGTTGCATCACCAACTGTCCATTTTCAGGTTCTCAACCTTTCGGAGGGTCATGGCAGGATCATCTCTACTGCCTATGTACTGAATGCACTGTTCAGGTGAGCCACATCCATCTAAGCACATCAGTCTACGCATTGTTTAAGCTCATACTGACATATATGGCAAAAGTCAATTATTCAAAATAATTTATTTTAGGACCAAAATGTGTTTCGATTATATCGTCGTCAGTTGGTAAAAAAACGAATAAAAAAAAAACGATTTTCTATTTAGGACCAACTGATGACGATATAATCGAAACATGTTTTGGTCCTAATATAAATTATTTTGAATAATTGACTTGTGCCAGTCTACGCATTGCTTCCTCCTATAGAGCATAGAAGACTTGCACTTTATCAACCTATGGTTATTGTACCTACCAGACATAACTATACCCATCACTCACCAAACATTCAGCCATGATGTAAACTGCTGACTGCCAATAGCTGCCACTTATCAGTATCCCCGTGCCTGCCGCAGCGCCCTGGCTCTCTGGTGGGTGGTGCAGCGGACCAAGCTCTGCCTGGACTTCTCCTGCACCACTCTGCTCTACCACGTACTCCTCTGCTGGGCGGTCAGCGGCCGGTGGCCAGCCAGCGCCACCTGGTGGCTCGTGCAGGTCGTTTGTCTGGGCCTGGCCTGCGTGGGAGGTGAGTTCCTCTGCATGCGAACAGAGCTGGCCGCCATCCCCGTCGGTTTGGGAGGAGGACGAGTGGACTTGTGACACCGGAGGAGGAGGGGAGCCGCGTGAACACCGCGCTCGTCTCCCCGCGAAGGTCGTCTCTCAGAGAGTATAGTCTCTCGGTGGGCTTTGTGTCTCCCCTGAGAGGCTGGGGACGGTTCGGTGAGACTGCCGACTCTGGCTCCCAAACCGACTGACTGGTGGGCGACTCGTCGTGTGGTCGTTCAGCCATCCAGTTAACCGGTGAAAGACGTGCTCCGGACCGGGGCTGCGCTTCAGGTGACATGAATCGCGAGAAGTGTGAGTGAGACGTGAGCGCCGACTGTGACATTTCTACTCGTAAAGCGCTGTGCTGAATGAGCGTGGCGATTCGCTGTGCTCGTCATGGATACTATCATTGAGGGCATAGTGAAGAGACGAGGACCTGTGAAGGTGAATATCGATACATGCGTCTCTGAAAATGGACACGGAGTCGCAGAACTTGTCTCAGGATCCGTACGTCCTCTGAGCAGACTGTGCTTCGTCTGGAGTTCTTGTCGGGAGACTGTCTAAGACGGAGTTCGGAGTCGCCTGTCACCCCCAGGGTACGTGGTCATCGTCTCACAGTCTCTCGGGGACCGGAGACTGAACTGTCTCCTTGGGAGCTCGTGTCTTTTCGGTGTTCCGCAGGGGCGCATATTGTCATAATATGTCACTGTTCTGTTGTCAACGGCATCATTAGTTGCATGCTCCTGCTAAGTGGTATTTCATTGAAAACTCCGGAGCTTTAAATGATTGCTTGCTTCTCTTAGCTATGGAGTCAGGTGTGTTCCAGAGTCGAATAAGGTATCAGATCTGAGTATACCTACCTTAATATGACACATATTGACGGGATAATTTATATTTGTAATGTAATCAATCAGTTATTGCTTATTTGATTACTGTTTCAGAATGTACACAGTGTCAGTCATATTTTTAATAAAATACATTTCGTGAAGAAAATCGCATGTTGCCTGGGCTTACTGCTACTCCAACGTTAATATAACGTTGTCGTGGTGAAGTACCTCGTTCTGAAAGGTGGCTGAATGAGTAGGGGAGAGTGGGGTAAGATGCCCAGGGTGGGAAAGACGCCCCACCCCCTCTAGCGGCGAAACAAAGAATCGAACCTGGAAATTAATGTTTTTAGCGTAAAGCGGAAGCCTGCCTTGTTAACTGCACAAAAATTTGCGAAGCTCAGTTGGGCAACGGCTGGCTGGTGATTGCATGTTTTTTATTTGCTGCTTTCAAAAAATATTTTGGTGTCAAAACATTGTAAATATCAAAGAAGGTAGATAATTTTTGAGTCCCTTGCTATAGTCGTGATACATTAACATGCGTGTACTGTGTCCCGAACAGTTTGTTTCAGGGTGTAGTTTTATGGCTAACAAATTGTACTGATTTAATGTTGCTTCGGTACCTTGGGGTAAGATCCTGTCCTGATGGGGAAAGACGCCCCCCTAAATCCGTAGGCTGTCCTTCAAGCAGCCCGTCAAATCATTTATTACATACTTGTGACGAGAGACAAAAGCCGATCTGGGACTATTAAGAGTCCACTATGGTCGGGTGCTCCCCATGCCGGTCTCTCGGCACACACAGCGACTTTTTGGGCGGCATCTGACTCTGAGAGCCCTCACGACGGCCTCTGTGGGCCCCATTATTGGCTCCAGGGCCCCTCACGACATCCTTTGAGGGCTCCCACGTTGGCTCCACGGGCCGCGCTGACATTTGAGGTCCCCACGATGGGCTCGAGGGCCCTCAAGCATCATGAAGACCTATAATGGCCCCAAAGTGGTCTCCGAACGCCACCACGGAGGCTTGTTTGGCCGCGCTGGACTATGATGGCCCTAACGATGACCTCTGAAGCCCCTTACGACTACTTTTGAGGGCCCTTCGATGACGTTTGGTGTCTACTGCAGTCTCGAAGGGACTACTGATTCGTTCAGGCGATTCACGTGCCCATTTATGCCACTTATAGTGCAGGGGGCATCTTCCCCAACGCCAGGGGGCGTCTTTCCCACCCTGTGGGGTAAGATGCCCCCTTTCACTTCTTCAGGAAAATGCTTAATAGCAAAAAAAGTTATCATATTTCAGGCACGGAAGTGTGATATTTTTGGAGAAAAATGATGTCGGCTTCCGTTGAAACTCCAAGTTTTTGCTTTCCGATCGTCATTTTCGAATAATATATGACATAGTAAAACCCTGGGCATCTTTCCCCACTCTCCCCTACTGATAAGACCAAAATGGAGTAGACTTTTCTAGTAGCAACTGACACTTATGGCCCGGAATTTCATCATACCACAGATGCCGACTCACCTTATGACTCACCTCATGACTCGCCTTGTTATCCACCTTTCATCAGTCAACTTTTCCCACCGCAGACTGTCATCAAACTCAGGGACATCATCAGTGAATCTGAGAATGTATTTGTCAAATTTGATACTACAAATATGGGAAAATACAGTTGACCTTCACATCACGCATGACTATAGTCCCGGCATACCACCGAGCGACTCATATCCTAGAAGCGAGCTCTCCGAGGCTAGCGGCGCAGCAGACTGACTCAGCGATCACCACATTGGTCAGACACCGCAGCGATTCGCACCAGTGCCGTATCACGAGTAACGACATTGACATGTACAGCATACAGCGTAGATAGGTGCTTAAATGAGTGGCGTACGATTTGTTTATCTTCGGCCTAAAAAAATGTTGCAAATTGTTGCTAAAACAAAATGCATTTGATTGATTGAAGTTGTTCCTGGTTAACGTTGTTATTGATAATGAGTGTCGTGCAACGTTCGGTTACAGATTAAGTTATTATATGAGAATGCAGTCAAACAAAAATCACAAAGGTATAGACTAATTGTTGGCACCGTCAGATAAGTTGTAGCATTTTTATAACCTCAGGAAGACCATTCACCTTCAGTGACCAAAGCCATTCCAAGCGCCAAATACGCTACTGCCATTCACAAGACAAGCAGCTATGCGAACTTAGCTAATACAAAACACCATTCGATGTAAGGCGTTTATCATGTAAATGATAATATCTAAGACACGTATGCATACGCAGACGCACAAGCGAAAACATAAGCCTTGCGAAACTGACATCTGGTCGACAATAATGCATGCAAGGGCGTCACAGTAAATACGACGGCAATATCGACCTCAGAGGCCTGTATTTAAAATGATCTAGCCGTCTTTTGAGGATCACAAGCTAAACAAACAGGCAAATACAGGCCAGGGTTGGTTCCAGGTCAAAATCGGCAGCAGACATTGCGTCTGGATATTTCTGCCGCGAAGCACATCGCCAAACAAAGAACGCACCAGCACATTGGTATAGTGAGCCACAAGTACACTGCTCAGCACACGTCACCTTGCATAACACAGCATTGGCGAGGGGTGGGTCGCAATTACAGTCCACACGGGCGGCACGCGTAAAGGGCGCTCCATGTGGACACTCGGTCCGGTCCACAGGCCTGTCCACTGCTGGTCCACAGGTCCGTCCACTTCCGCACCCCCTCCCTGACATCATGTCCACAAAGTCGCAGTTCTTGTTCCCCCTTGACCTCTCACTGACCTCGACCTCTCAAAGGTCACCCAGTACCGCACGTTAAGTACTGACTGTCGACTGGTAAGTACTGACTCGACACCTGTCCCATAGATCCCTCTCTATCAGCAGCGCGTCTTTGACTGTCACCTCCGACAGGCCGAGTGGCCCGAATGCTGAGCTTGTCACGCGGGATTGATGTAGGGTGACAGAGAGCTGATGTAGGGTGACCGAGCCGGGCAGAGAGGTGACTGAGCCGGGCAGAGGGCAGCCACAGTCTCAAAGCCGAGCTCCAGGCTGGCTGAACCGCCAGAGCGCTGGGACGTTCAGCAGACCAACCACCACATTCGGGCGTGCCTCGTGCTGAGACACCGCCACATACCCGACACAGAAGACACGTACGAGACAGAGACAGAGTCTAGAAGAGGCCCTTTTTCTTCTTTTTCCCATCTACTGTCCTGTAAGAGAGAGTGTAGAAATTAGGAAGAAGGCAGACCCGACACCTCAGAAGATAGACACTAGGTGGATCAAGAAGACCGCTACGACATCTAATCTATATCAGTAGTCACAGAACACAGTACCCAAACGACCAGTGTGTCGAGTACTATCGTGACCGAAACCAATTCAACAGAGGCATGCTTTCTAGAGGGCACAATGACACCAACTAGTTCATACTTTTTGTTCCGGAGGAAGAAAAGAAACAAACGTTGATTGCCATTTCTAAACATCTCGACGAAAACTGCAAGCTACATGTCGGTACTGAGGCTTACGTGCCTCGTTTCTGGCACCTCTAGGACAGGCAGCTACATAAAATAAAATAAAACAGGAGAAATTCATAAAAGACAATTAAGGTGAGGGAGGGTTTTCGACAGGCAGTTGTGCAACTGGTATACCTCCGGGACGGTGGAACGGCATTCACCGTCTCGGATCCAGCAGTGGTCGAAGATGCACTGCATTCGTAACATGACAATTGAGTTTCATGACATGAGTGCTGTGCGACTTTTTCAAGCTCTCGTGCAGGCGACGATTTTTTTTTTACAAAGCTAACAAGTTTAAAGACGTTTTGACATTTTGTCAAACGACATATTGCGTCGTTTTTGTCTGAGCATAATGAAACATAAATGTAATGGTGATGAAGTCTGGGGCTATGAATAAAACTTGGTCTGTCGTTTTACATTTTAAGCTTTAAGTTTTGCAAACCTTTCTAAAAATAAAAAAGCTTTTTGAGTAAAGTGCATTGAGCTATGCCAGGGCCTAGCTTACCACAAGATGTCGCTGACAAACGTGCAATGTACTTAGGCTGCCAGGCAGGCTCACAGACAGACATACATACAGGCAGGCACGGCAGGCTCACAGACTGGCCTATACATTCAGGTGCTGACAGACAGGCACACAGACGGGCACTGCGCTGGTCGTGCGTCTCGGGCACGCCGAGGGAAGGGTACACTGAGGAGTGTCAGGCACAGGCACTCAGGAGTGTCAGGCACTCGGGCAGGCACTCAGCTGCCGGGCCAGGCAGGAGGCACACCTGACAGACGGGGCATGGTCAGTTTCCACCGTCCCTTTCCGCCGCTGTAACAGCCAGAGAGACGAGAACCGCTGTCAGATCGGTGCGGAGGGTGTCATTTTGGTGGGACTGCTGTCGGCTTGGTGGGTGAGGAAAGGACGCACTATGGGCTCGTCATGACGCACTAGCAATCATTCTTTCACGGGTAGTTTGGGTCGTAAAGTTGGATATGTACGGTAGATAGGCATCAGGTATAGGTTGCATCACGTTGAACATCTTTTCCGCCCTTCACCACGGAAGAACAGTCAGAAACTAAGACTGGAGGAGAACCCAATGCTTCGACCTTGTCCGGAGCCTGAAGCCTCCACCAAGCCTGTGAAGCTAGCTAAGAGTACGTGTCACCACCACCGTCTGGCCACGCATGCAGTTGGCAGGAAGTCTCTGGGGTTCACCGTGGACGGAGGACAGGAGACTGTAGCACGCTACATCTTTAACATTTAACGTAGAATCTTTTCGGCACGGCTTGGTCCGGCAGTCTCCCCCCCCCCCCTCGCAGTCCGGTCACAGGCCTAGCCCTCCATTCACTCACCCATCGCTGCTACCGGGTGACGCACAGCTGAGCGGAGCGCTGCTGCTGCGCTCCCCTCCCCTCTCATTATTCACCCCCCCCCCCCCCCCCAGTCACCAGGCCCACCATCCCCACATATCACTTTTCTCCATCTCCCGCAACGAGCACTGTCCGTGGGAATAGCCGCAGTAGACACATCTGCGAGAAGACGATGCCGCCTACATCAGTACGAACCGTCGAGGCACAGCTGAGTCAACAAGCTACGTCAGGACCGCGGCCGGCGGCGGCGGCGAGCGAGCACGTTAAGGTACTCTGTCACTTGTCACGTACTCTGTCAGGTACCACAACAGCTGCGCCGCGCTGAGTCACATGGTGGGAATGGCACAACCAGGAAGATCCTATGGCAAGCAAAAACGCAGTAGTTCCAGAGGTCTTCGCAATGGGCAACCGTTAAACTCTCATTACGACGCCCGCCTATGGAGACAGCTACCGCAGGATGAGCGATTCGAACCTCCTCAAATAACGCTGCATCAGCAAAAGATGTCAACAGATCATGGAGCAGTGTCAAGGATGGAGGCCGGCTGGAGCACATAGCCTCCTTTGTCGGTGTACAGCAACCCAGGGTGAGCGACCCGGCAGAACGACTTCAAGGTGACCTCCACAACAAGCCGCAAGCAATGACCTGTAGTTCCAGAGATCTCCGCAGAGGAAGAAGGCGCTGCGTTACGGCCACGCCCCGGTACGGTGGGCGGAGCAAGAGTGACGTCACAGGGGCGTTGGCGGCAGACGAAACGGAAGGAAACAAAAGTTTGAATAAAATGAAATTGAAGAATCAAAATTAAAACTCGAAAATCACAAACCTTTCGGGGATTGTTTTATGCCAGCGATTACTAAAATGATAAAGCACTCAACACGAAGACGATTCGACGGCCAAAAATTGCAGGCACAGAGGAGCAAGGTGACTAAACAGGACAGAGGGCGCCATCTTACGGCCCCACCCACCAGAAGAAGGCAGAGGAAGATGACGTCGCAAGGGCGTGGCAGTCACCCCTCCCCCCCCCCCAACTATAAAAGGGTGCGCCACCCAACCAGAGAGAGACACAGTCGAGCAGCCGAGAGTCACAGTCTGCAGCCGGAGCCGGAGACGCCATCTGGGAGCCGCCGTCAGTCCGGGGTCACCCGCGAGAAGTCTCTTCAGTTCGAGCGCAGAGGAACTCCAGAATGTGAGTGTTGTTGAAAAGTCTGCTCAATCCCAATCCTTGACCCCCCCCCCTCTGCCCGGTTGCCGTGCCGTGACGACTGCCAAACATTTTCGGTTGCCATAAAATGCACTCTCAACTGGAATTGGAAAACTTAAATTACTTTGAACTTATTGGTCCAGACACCCTAGTAGCATATTAGGATCTGAATTTCGAAGTCATGTCAGAGTCGCCAGCAAACCGTTATTGTCAGTTGGAGTTCACGATTAGGCCGAGAGCGAGATCCGAGAATTTACATAAGCAGCTCAGTGTCACGAACGCTGAAATTGATGACAGGATGCGTGACAGCGTTGAAATGTCTTGGTCTTCGGTCAAGCTGGTTCGTTCGATTTATTATGGGCGATGGCCAGGTGCGTTTTGAGGTTGGAACGTTTGTGAAATTAAGGGTTAGATTCGTGCTGTACTTACTAAAAGTTGCATTGCGAAATCATTGGTAATATGGCTGTAGGAATTAATTGCGAAGTCGAAATCAATTATAGAACAGGTAAATACGGTTGAAAAGGGATGTAATGTTTTAAGGCGGCGACTGATTCATGCGATCGATCTATGAATATGGCTATGAGTTATGATTTTCGACAGATACGAATGCTTGAGCTTACGGCGGAATTTCTTCTGTTACTTAGGTGCAGAGTTGCGAGCAGTGGTTTGAGGTTGACGGTTTGACACTTAGCGACTTTAGATGGTCACTTTGCGTCATTGAAATTGCGAAATGTCGAGGAACAGGTAGATGTAGAATTGTTTGTGGTTAGAACTAATATGCGACTAATATAGGTGCCGATCGTTGTGCTTTTGTAGAATAAATACTAGAAAGGACCACCTTAGTTGGGGAACGATTAAATGGGACAGGAAGTTAATTTAAAAAAAAACTTACGTTGAATGGAGCTGATGAGATGTCGAACAGGGAGATATTGCAGCGATATTTTACCAGATTCACACTCACTGACACATTCGTTGAATCTACCCGGCCCGAAGAGACCGCACACACCAGTACTGCACCGAGAGTGATGACGCGCCCATCGCGGCGCGGCCTTGACAACTGTCGACTGTCGACGCGGCGCCGGCCGGCAGCCGTGGTAATCGTCGTTCGCGACGCGGGACCGTGCGCCGCTAGATGGCACATGAGAGCAGCGTCGGGAGTGGAGCAGCGGCCACAGTAGGGCAGTGGGCTAACCGTAATTGGGGCGCGTGCGGTAGGTGAAGGTCATTGTATAGGAGCATGGTTAGTTGTGGAAAGTTGCAACGGGATAAGAACGTAAACAGTTAATGCATAATTTTAAATATGACATGCTATTTGATATTTAGGACTGCACTTCGTTTGATGTTTACTGCTAGTAGGATGATTTAAATTATATTTTCTATGAAAGGCTAGGGACCCCTATGACAATATCCTGGCACTATAAAGATAATTTGTATAGGTAACTAGTAGCCCATCAGAAGCTATCGAACGAGTTTCAAGGAGTCATTTCCGTTGAGCATTCAGTAATTCACTATGATACGGTGGATCACAACCAGACGACAGATACCTAGGTGCGTACTAATTAATTCTAGATCATCTGATTAAATCAAGAGCGGTTCAAGGTCTGCTAGGAGTGTATACGAGAACTAGTGATTAGGTTCATGCGTGCAGCAGCAATTAGGACTTGAGATTACGATTAGGTTGGATAAATAATGCGTTTCTGTTATTCGCGTTCTTACGAGTTAGCGCCAATAATTACTCCACCAATATTGGCGCAGGGCATTGTGAGGCGCAGACGGCTTGTTTGCCCGTCTCCTATGGCGTAATGTTTACCAGCATGACTGTATGAGACACAGATGAACTTCTCTAAACCCACGTCCAGACCGGAATAATAAGAGGGACACACCGTCACGTACGCAGGGCATATGCACGTTTTCCGCCAGTGGTACCGGCCACTGTTAATTTTCCCGCTTAGGTAACACTGGGTGAGAAGGCAGTGAGAGGTTTCTACGGCAGGGGGAAGGGGAAGATTGGCACAGTGTGCAGTGGAGAGTAAGTTATGCCAAAGGCAAGAAGCCGAGGGTCAGGGGTGAGTCACCCAAAAGTGTGGATAAGGCGAGCCGTAGTGTCCCGAATAAGTCCTCATACTTATTTTGTAAAGGTACCTTAATCGGTACTGGACAGCCTCAGGGGAGGGAAGAATGTACTCCAGGACACGTAAGGCCTTGAAGAGTAAATCCCATGGTTTAAGGAGAGTTCCTGAGGAGAGTTCCAGGATATGAACGGTGGTCCCTGGGTCGTGAACGGAGGTGTTACACGCGGACCGGAAGAGGGCATAGGTAATCTCTCCCGGATAGAGAGATAAGTCGGATGTAAATCGCGTATATGTGTACCATAAGTCTATCGGACGTGTAGTGAATCCCATAAATTAGCAGGGTGGATATTTTTGCAATTATTCTGGACGGCCCTGCGATAAGTATCTTAGTCGCCGGTTAGCGGAGCATGCATATGGATTTCGGAAAGAGACATTTATCTCGCCGGGGAGACCCTGGTTTGTAAGACGCCTAACACTATCGGAGGGAATTTCGGGGGCTATCAATTAAATTTGGGTGAATACATGAAATGCAAACGTAATGCGAGCAAGGGTGTGAGGATGACGACGCATGAATCTTAGAATAAGGCCGATAGGAATTTGATAGAGTTCGGTTACGGCAGTCGAACAAATGATTCTCGAGGGCAGTTAAAACTAGCAACGCTAATACGAATTAAGTGGGCAATTTTCTTAATGGGAAGGCCAGTATAGGAATGGGTGACTGGACAAATGATCACATTCAATTTATCAATGTAATTACCACCCATATGTTTGGCAGTGGTCATCGGGACTTCGAATGCCCTGTCCTTCACCTGCCCAACTGTGCCGCAAACCCAGCTGATCGGATCCCTCTATCCCAAATCCGAGCAGTGAAGAAGCATCTCGTGCATCATGGTCTATACAATGAACAGAATCATCAAGCCTCTAAATTAAAAGCATCTTCCATCAGATGTATTTGTACGCAAGGTGGATCTATATCTACATCATCCTCCGGTGGATCTCATCTCCATCTCAGGATCTCTACATCTCCCTCAGGCGGGTCTTGAGATCTCTATCAGGATCTCATCACTATCTGGATCCCTCCCTATAGCTATCTCAGGATCTCATCTTCATCACTACCTGTATCTCTCTCTAGATCCCTCTCGGGATCTTTTCCAAGACTCTCAAGCTCCCCTGTTCTACTAGTTCACCAGCTCTACTACCGACAGCATTACAGCAACGAATTATTCTCTCTGCTACAACAGCCGAACAACAGTGGACCGCAGTATTTGATGAACCGCAAAGAAGATGCAGCTTTTTTATTCCTTCTTTCTTCTTTTCTCTAAATTACCTCGCTACAAGACTCAGGTTCAAAATCACAGCTGCACAAGCTCCTCAGATCTGTTCCTCATCTAAGCGCACAAACAATCGTAGTTGTCTAAAAATCAACGCACCATCGAGTGTCACACCCTGTAAAATGTTTTCTGGAAGGTTCTAAGACGAACATCCAGCAGCATACAACTCCCGCCAGCGATTCGCGAATCGATACCTATTTACACGAATAAATCTCGCAACGAATCCCAGGATAACTCTCCGAAAAGAATCTAGTTTACGGACTCTATGAGTTCCTCTGTTAGCTCTCGCTCATTCAGTAAGCTGTGGTTTAGCGCGTTCACTGCTGTTGACAATTCTCTGGCGGGCGATGAAGACGGACAGACAGCCTCTGTCGAGCTGAGAGTGACTGGCTGCGCCTCAGAGCGCGCGACCCGGCCCCGGGAGCGGCCAGGCTGGCCACGCTCTCACAGAGACCGCTGCTGTTGGTAGGACCCGGCGAACGCGGTGACGGTTAGAGCGAGGTTACTACAAGGTGATAGACCCCACGGACCAGGGGGAACGGTGAGAGGGCTGACTGGGAAAGGCCACGGCACCGGGAAGGACTGTAGACGATTGCAGAAGGCAAGTCAGCATGGCGACAGCGGGTATAGCGAGAGGGGATTTCGTGAGAAGTGGAAAATACTCTTACACACACACACAACTTGGATGGCCAGGTCGGTTCAGAGTAGGCAAGGTTTGTGTAATAGTCATTGTTCTTACAGGGTGCAGGTAGAATCTTGATCATACTAACAATGAAAAATCACGAAAAGGCATACTGCCGCATATCAACCGCCCCGTCTCAATTTGTTCATAAGCTATATGACTAAAGGTCAGCAATATTGTCGTTTTCCTACCTGAGAAAGTCCTCTCGCTCCATCCACGAAAACGTCACCACTTACTCTTTGCTGTTGGACTCGAGTTCCCGTCGGCGCAGCTGGTCCAGTGTGATGCCGTTCAGCCGCTCCCACTCCTCCTTCTCTCGCTGGAAGGCGGCCTTCTCCTGTTCCAGCTCCCGCCGCTGCTCCTCTAGGGGTGCTAGCATCTGTTCCTCGCGCCGAGCGAGCTGGGGGAGGGGGGGGGGCTACTGGTCAGCGGCGGGGAGGTGGCAGAACAGAGCTGTTGTGTGCAGGAGGAAAGTATTCGTGGGTTGGGTTATAAGGTGTCAACTGTCAACAGAGGTTGGATGAACTCGGAACCAAACGACAGATATGCACCAAGAGCAGCAAAGCGACTCGATAAAGCGAGGTAGCGCATGGCACTACGAGGTTTACGATTTAGAGCAATTCCATAACCATTGAGCGACATTAGGCAATACGAACTGGTTGTGTGTACCTCTTTAGTTCAAGAACTCGGTTCATTGAATGGGTTTGAACCGTGACTTACGTCAGCCTCGGATTCCTTGAGCTTGTTCTTCTTTTCTTTGACTTTCATCTCGAACACCTGCTCCATTTCGGCCTCCATCTTTTTCACCTTGAGCTCGTGTTCCCGCTTCTCCTCTTCCATCTGGGCGATAGGGTTCCTAAAAATGTATTTTTAGGTTATAATCAATTCGTACTTCATAGCATACACTCGAGCAATTGCTTATTAACATTGTGCATGGCCATGATTAGCATACTGGTTGATAAGTTTGGCATTCTGACATAATATGCTTCATCGGTGTACGAGTACTTAGATCAAGGTGATATCAGATACCTGTGTGCCATGATCATTGATTATTGGCTTAAGGCAGGATCACAATTCACGCTACTGGACGGCAAACAGCATAGAAGACATCTTATTCCAGAAAATGACGCGCTGCCGTGCGGCACAGCCTAGCTACAGGCGTTTCAGTGCCGTGCGGCACAGCCTACAGTTACAGGCGTTAGAGCCCGGCGGCGCAGCCTAGCTGCAGGCGTTTCAGTGTCGTGCGGCACAGTCTAGCTACGGGCGTTTATGCTGCTGCCATCTGTTAGTAAGTATGTAAGCTCTATTGTCCGTGTGTAAAGCCAACAGCGCTCACTTGTTGACGATCTTGGCTGGCTTTCCATCCGTGCCAAGTCCAGCCAGCCGTTTACAACGGAAGTTCTCGTAGTGCACTGCATTTGTGACGTCTCGCAAGTCCATCATGTGAGTCCGAATCTGCGGGAAAATATTGTGGTTTATGGTGATCCTGCTCTAGGGGGGGGGAGGGCGCAGGAAGATGTGCCATGCATATTGCATAGGGCATTGACTGGGTATCGCGTCTTACCAAGGTGGAACAATGATTCAGCCTTCACAAAAGCGTGTAATGTGAGCGATTGTTACACAGTTCTTACTAATGAACTATTTAATGATTTATGAATAAAGCAAGTAAGTTCATCTCATTGTTTATCTCTTTAAAAGAGTGAACTTCCAAATTGCAACACGCAACCGTTGGATAGACGTGCAGCCGCAGCGGAATGTTGATCGTTCCGGTCCGTCATATGTATTGTAGACCGTCTGCACTACGTACCAGCATGTTTCTGAGCGGGATGAAGTCGGAGTGTTCCATGTTCTCGATCTGCACCACGCCCCACGGGTAGCGACGACCGCGCACCTTCTGGCCGTCCACCTGTTCAGACAAAGCGGACAAACGGGTTGGTATAAAACAACGTCCCATATGTTACAACAGCGCTATAACGAGTTACATATCCGGAGAATAAAACCAAATCAAACAGCATAACGGCGATAAAACAGCACACATCTCGCTACATCTATACCATTCGACTCCTCTATCTTCCCGTCTTCCTCCAACCCCTGCGTCCATCTGTAACATCCTATCCCTCTCCCCTTCCCTCTCCCTTCCCCGTCTCTCCTTCCCCGTCTCTCCTTCCCCGTCTCTCTGTCTCTCCTTTCTCCTTCCCCGTCTCTCTCTCTCTCTCTCTCTCTCTCTCTCTCTCTCTCTCTCTCTCTCTCTCTCTCTCTCTCTCTCTCTCTCTCTCTCTCTCTCTCTCTCTCTCTCTCTCTCTCTCTCTCTCTCTCTCTCTCTCTCTCTCTCTCTCTCTCTCTCTCTCTCTCTCTCTCTCTCTCTCTCTCTCTCTCTCTCTCTCTCTCTCTCTCTCTCTCTCTCTCTCTCTCTCTCTCTCTCTCTCTCTCTCTCTCTCTCTCTCACTCTCTCTCTCTCTCTCTCTCTCACTCTCTCTCACTCTCTCTCTCTCTCTCTCTCTCACTCTCTCTCTCTCTCTCTCTCTCTCTCTCTCTCTCTCTCTCTCTCTCTCTCTCTCTCTCTCTCTCTCTCTGTTTCTCTCTCCCCGTCCTCTCTCTCCCCCTTTTTCTCTCTTTCTTTCTCTCCCACTCTTCCTTACCTCCAGCACGGTGTTGGCTCCTACCACGGCGAACGGCACTCGCTGTCTCATCGCCCTCTGAAGGCCGCTGTCCTCGTCAGTTGGACAATCGGGAAACTCGTAAATGCGGATTTTGTGCTGCGCGATCTCGTTCAGAATCTGGTGGGGAGATAAAAACATACCTATGATAAATACTAAATCATTAGTTGTTTGGTATATGAAAGGTCTGTCCGTTTCAAGCATTTCATTATCTGAATCATGTAAGCAAAGCTGCAACAAGACGAGCGCTTTTACTTTTACATTAAAATACCAGAGCATGATTTGTATAATGAGCAATCGCGTGAAAAAGCCAAATAAGACTAATCATCAGCACTGCAGAGTCCGCCAGTAATGGCACACTACTCGTGTTTGGCCACCTGATGGCGGTAAACTAATATGAGTCGCGGTGCTCAGGGATCTGTCATAAACTATCCTTATCAAACCAATCAGGGCTTATCATGTCTCGCTGATGTGTGTGGTGCACCACAAAGGTGCCATTCATATCGTCACACAACACCCAGCAATGATAGCGATTTCTTACTTGAATACGATTTCTGCCTAATTTCAACCCATCTCTATGAATCTTATTTTGGTGCCGATTGCTGACTGAGTGCTAGTGCAGCTTTATAATGGTAGTTAGTGTTTAGACTGAGTGTTTAGTGCTAACTAAACACTCAGTCTAGTGTTTAGTTAGCACTAAACTAGTGCTAGTGCTGAGTGCTAACGCCTTACCATCGCACGCTTACCTGTTTTTTGAACCTGATGACCTCCTCCGGGGTCATGGTGTCAGCCTTGGCGATGACGGGCACGATGTTGACTTTGTCATGTAACCTCTTCATGAACTCGACATCCAGAGGTTTGAGACCATGTCCGGAGGGAGCGAGGAAGTGCAGACAGCAGTGTACCCGAGTGTCGACCACTTCAGTGCGGTACACCCGACTCTCGGCGTTCAGGTACTCCTCGTACCGGGACTCGATGTACTCGATCACCGGCTGCCAGCTGCGGTACGGTACGGTACGCGGGGCGTTAGCTGCGTACGGTACGGTTTAGTGAATACTGCGACTCTCAACTGCTTTATAGCGCGGTATGGTAGACAGAGTATCTGTACAATACAAGTCAAACAAATATACTCCACCAAGATGACAACATATCATCTGAGCTGTTTCATGAACTGAACAATGCATATGCAACATAACTGTGATGCGATACTGAAGATGAATTTGCGTGACACATTAGCTTGACGCTAAAATAAAACACTGATAAAATAATTTACCGTCTATTCACACACACACACACACACACAAAACGTTTATTAAGGAACAAAAGATACACGAGAAATAAAGCATGATCAATGAAACATATGGCACAATGTAGCAACATAAAAGTGATAGCAGAGTGGTGCAAAAGCGCAATCGCTTAACTCGAGGCACCACTCTGAAACAAAAATAAAACATGTGAAACAACCGCCGCCGCCGCTGACCAGTCGCTCATGAGCGGTAAATTTTGGTGTTCCATCAGCCGCTCAGCCCTCGGGATTGCAAATTTTGAAAACTTTGAATGAATTTATTTGTTACTACGAAAATCTATTTGTTCACGTTACACTTGCAGTTCATACCACTTCTCTCGCATAGTGAAGTGAACATTTTAAGGATTCTTCGCGTATCTGCATTAATTATTTTAGCCAAACGTAATCCACATAAGCCACCGTGACCTTTCTCAGAAGAGAAACGTTTATGGAGCGCACAAGCACCAGACATGCTACAATATCCCTAATCAACTTCACAAGGCCACTAAGAGATGAGGTCAAAATGACAGCCCGCTGGGTCACAAAGTCAAACTGCCGCCTCTGGTCTAAATTTTACCAGATTACGACCGATGAGGGCAGTTGCTTAGCGGTAATCAAAAGTCGGCGCCGTCTGTGGCGCCCAGACAAAACAAGGCTAGATGTCCAAACATTTCCAGACTGACTCATTGGCCGTCTCCCTGCCACGTGAGATACATAACCATCCAGTGCCTGGCCATCACATTCCCGACTGAAGTTATGCGGCCGTCAGCTCCGGCCGGCCGGACCCCCCTCCTGCAGCTTCCCCAGCCTCCCCAGGCGCCCCGGGAGCGATACCCACCAGTTACTGTTGTCCACTGCGTCTCCGAAGCCGGGTGTGTCGACCACAGTGAGGTTTAGGTTGACGCTGTTCTCCGTTAACTTCACTATCGTCTTCTCCACCTGTCAAGAGCGGTATCGGTATGGTGATTTGTTGAACGCCAATCAAATGTCGATTTTATCGACATTGCATCAAAAGCCTGAGTAGTGCGTATCGATGAATACAGCAAGTGGGTTGGAAATGGATGCTTCAAGATGTCAGTTGTTTTTACTACACTTGGCTAAGTTGAATATAATGCGTCTCAGCAGCGAGTATTGGGTACCTACAATTTTAAACAAGTAACTTTTCTATAGCATTTTACTATTTCCGTAGACGTTTATTTACTCTAAATTCACAGAGACGCGCACAGTAATGCAAAGAGCATCTTAGCAAGGGTCAAAAGGCCAAGAGCAGCTCTTCTATATTGAGCTTCAAAGTGAAGAATATTATATCGAGGGTCCAAACATTGGACCTTAGTGCGTCCACCCATGTCCCCGCTTACCGCCACCGTCTTCTTGATTCGATGTGAAGGTCCGGGATATTCTTTGTTGTATATATCTGACATGAACATTGAGTTGACTAGAGTCGATTTTCCCAGGCCAGACTCGCCTGAAAAAGACAGCAAATATCACAATACTCAGGATGAGACACCACATCTGACATTTCGTTCAATAGTAACTTGCACTACTAAACACCTCGCGCGATATAGGTATTTCAGAATGCAAAGTTCCAAAAAAGGCAGGGTCTTATCTTTTGAAACATTTGAAGAGCCTACCGTTACATGCACCGTTCTGTTTCAAGTTTTGCAGTTTCAGAAGAAATACGAGTCTAGTACCTGCTAGAGAAGCCGAGTTTACCTATAAAGTTTCATCGGGAAAACTCAGCCCATTTAGGCAGCGTCTCCATCATCATCCCGCCCCATCCCAGTTCCGATCATCACTCCGATTCGGTCGATGTGAGCGGGCGTAAACACCGACGGATCGGCGCCCCTGACCCCTCCAGGGTACCGCCCCCACCCTCCCTCCCCCGGCTACCACTGTGTCGTCGTGGTGCGCCCCTCCCCAGTTCTGGACCAGCCATGCACCGTTGTTTATGAAGAGCGCTGGCTGAGGGCCACATGGGACGTCAACAACGACTCAGGAGTGGCGACTGCCCGGCACATTGGCGGCCATGCTCAGCAACGATTCGCTTGAGAGCGAATGGTCAGGCATGGTCGCTGATTGTCGTTTTATTATGTCGCTTTTCTAAAAATAGTTATCTCCCCCTGGTTTCCCATTTGCGATTCGTTTTGCATGGTTTTCTTCCGCTCAAATTTAAGTCAGTGCAAATAAAATAAACTGATATAAACAAAGTAACAGCAATCTTTTAACGCTAGATGCCCCTTATATCCCTTGATCTGACCTGATCCTGACACTACAGGTATCCCTTTAAGTATCCCTTAACCTATCATTTACTGCCTTCTAACTCCCCGTTATTCTTTATCAACCGTTTACTTCCCCCGATCAACCAATCCCATTCCTCCCACCCTCCACTCCTCCCCCTCTCCTCCACTCACCGACTACCATCAATGTAAAATGGAAGCCTTTCTTGACAGCTCTCCTGTGCACCTGGTTGGGCAGGTCAGCGAATCCCACATATCCATCCAGCTGACGGCGACTCCTCTCCCGCGCCTGCCGCTCGCGGTTCTGGTCATCTGCCTTGTTGGGTCTGACGAGCGGAGGTTCTTCGGGTCGGCCTGGCCTGGCGGGGGTGACTTCGGAGTCGGAGCGGCGCGGCGGAGGAGGGGCCGAACTCCGGGAGAGGACCGTCTTGGGCGGTGCCGGAGGAGGCTCCTTGGGTGACGGCGCCGGCGCCGAGTCCGGCTTCGGCGCTACCTGGAGACACAGAGAAATACGGTGATGATAAGATTTAAAAAACACACATGGATATTTGCGGTCTTGATACTAGAGACGAATGAAGGGAACACTTGCTAGTTTAGGAAGCCTGAGGGTGGTGAGAAGCCAGCATACATGAGATGGTACACGCTCCAACACTATTACCAATCTCTTATACCTTATAGGTACCACTCATTTCCCCATGTCCTCACCACCACTTACCGTACATTGCACCTCCTCCCACAGCACCACGGACATCATGGCTTCACCCCACCCCTCGGCACAGAGCGCAGCCCAGCACGAGCCCGAGTCCCTCACTGGTCGCACTGACAGCGGCCGAGCGGCGGCGCTGCCGTCTGCAGGCTGTGGGTGTGCAGCTCCCGGGAGGTTGGCGCCGGGCGGTCACATTCCGTGCCCACCAGGGACATGGATGATGTAACTGAGCGCTGGCGACCCGCTATATGTGTCGGGAACAACGGAGATGAGGGGAATATGGGATAGGGGAAATGGAATAGGCAGCGAAACGAGGGGGCACCGAGGCACCGTGCCCCCTCTTTGATTTTGGCATTTTAACATTAGCCCTATGGGCGTTGCATGGAAAGAATAGACCAAAAGTCGGCAGTGCCCCCCCCCCCTTAATTGAAGGTGTTCCGCCGCCAATGGGAAATGTGTAGCACGCTACATCTTTAACATTTAACGTAGAATCTTTTCGGCACGGCTTGGTCCGGCAGTTCCCCCCCCCCCCCCTCGCAGTCCGGTCACAGGCCTAGCCCTCCATTCACACACCCGTCGCTGCTACCGGGTGACGCACAGCTGAGCGGAGCGCTGCTGCTGCGCTCTCCTCCCCTCTCATTATTCACTACCCCCCCCCCGTCACCAGGCCCGCCATCCCCATTCAGCACTTTTCCCCAACTCCCTCAACGAGCACTGTCCGTGAGAATAGCCCGCAGTAGACACATCTGCGAGAAGACGATGCCGGTCACATCAGTACGAACCGCCGAGGCACAGCTGAGTCAACAAGCTACGTCAGAACTGCGGCCGGCGGCGGCGGCGAGCGAGCACGTTAAGGTACTCTGTCACTTGTCACGTACTCTGTCAGGTACCACAACAGCTGCGCCGCGCTGAGTCCCACGGAGGGAATGGCAAAACCAGAAAGATCCTACGGCAAGCAAAAACGCTGTAGTTCCAGAGGTCTTCGCAATGGGCAGCCGTTAAACTCTCATTACGACGCTCGCCTATGGAGACAGCTACCGCAGGATGAGCGATCCGAGCCTCCTCAAATAACGCTGGATCAGTAAGATATGTCAGCAGATCATGGAGCAGTGTCAAGGATGGATGCCGGCTGGAGCACACAGCCTCCTTTGTCGGGCACAGCAACCCAGGGTGAGTGAACCTGGCAAAATAGCCGGGTGACCGACCTCACAATGGCCTCATGAGGTAGTTCCAGAGATCTCCGCAGAGGAAGAAGGCGCTGACTTACGGCCACGCCCCGGTACGGTGGGCGGAGCAAGAGTGACGTCACAGGGGCGTTGGCGGCAGACGAAACGGAAGGAAACAAAAGTTTGAATAAAATGAAATTGAAGAATCAAAATTAAAACTCGAAAATCACAAACCTTTCGTGGATTGTTTTATGTCAGCGATTACTAAAATGATAAAGCACTCAACACGAAGACGATTCGACGGCCAAAAATTGCAGGCACAGAGGAGCAAGGTGACTAAACAGGACAGAGGGCGCCATCTTACGGCCCCACCCACCAGAAGAAGGCAGAGGAAGATGACGTCGCAAGGGCGTGGCAGTCACCCCTCCCCCCCCCCCAACTATAAAAGGGTGCGCCACCCAACCAGAGGGAGAATCACAGTCGAGCAGCCGAGAGTCACAGTCTGCAGCCGGAGCCGGAGACGCCATCTGGAGGCCGCCGTCAGTCCGGGGTCACCCGCGAGAAGCCTCTTCAGTTCGAGTGATCAGAACCGAGGACAGTAGCCGACGCTTGTGACCACACTGAGAAGCGGAAGCGCAGAGAAACTCCAGAATGTGAGTGTTGTTGAAAAGTCTGCTCAATCCCAATCCTTGACCCCCCCCCCCCCTCTGCCCGGTTGCCGTGCCGTGACGACTGCCAAACATTTTCGGTTGCCATAAAATGCACTCTCAATTGGAATTGGAAAACTTAAATTACTTTGAGCTTATTGGTCCAGACACCCTAGTAGCATATTAGGATCTGAATTTCGAAGTCATGTCAGAGTCGCCAGCAAACCGTTATTGTCAGTTGGAGTTCACGATTAGGCCCAGAGCGAGAGGCTAAAATTTGAATAAGCAGCTCATGGTCACGAACGTTGAGATTGATGACTGGATGTGTGACAGCGTTGAAATGTCTTTGTCTTCGGTCAAGCTGGTTCGTTCGATTTATTATGGGCGATGGCCAGGTGCGTTTTGAGGTTGGAACGTTTGTGAAATTAAGGGTTTAGATTCGTGCTGTACTCACTAAAAGTTGCATTGCGAAATCATTGGTAATATTGCTGTAGGAATTAATTGCGAAGTCGAAATCAATTATAGAACAGGTAAATACGGTTGAAAGGGAATGTAATGTTTTAAGGTGGCGACTGATTCATGCGATCGATCTATGAATATGGCTATGAGTTATGGTTTCCGACAGATACGAATGCTTGAGCTTACGGCGGAATTTCTTCTGTTACTTAGGTGCAGAGTTGCGAGCAGTGGTTTGAGGTTGACGGTTTGACACTTAGCGACTTTAGATGGTCACTTTGCGTCATTGAAATTGCGAAATGTCGAGTAACAGGTAGATGTAGAATTGTTTGTGGTTAGAACTAATATGCGACTAATATAGGTGCCGATCGTTGTGCTTTTGTAGAATAAATACTAGAAAGGACCACCTTTGTTGGGGAACGATTAAATGGGACAGGAATTTAATTTAAAAAAAAAACTTACGTTGAATGGAGCTGATGAGATGTCGAACAGGGAGATATTGCAGCGATATTTTACCAGATTCACACTCACTGACACATCCGGTGAATCCACCCGGCCAGAAGAGACAACACGCACGAGCATTGCACCGCGAGTGATGACGCGCCCATCGCGGCGTGGCCTTGACTGACTGTCGACGCGACGCCAGCCGGCGGCCAGTATCGTCGCTCTCGACGCGGGCGTTGAGCCGCCAGAGGGCGTAAAAAGCAGCCACAACAGGGGCAGTGGGTTAGCCGTAATTGGGGCGCGGGCGGTAGGTGAAGGTCATTGTATATAGGAGCATGGTTAGTTGTGGAAAGTTGCAACGGGGTAAGAACGTAAACAGTTAATGCATAATTTTAAATATGACATGCTATTTGATATTTAGGACTGCACTTCGTTTGATGCGCATTGTTTACTGCTAATAGGATGATTTAAAATAGATTCCCTATGAAAGGCTAGGGACCCTATGACAATATTCTGGCACTCTATAAAGATAAT
The DNA here is from genome assembly GCF_019059575.1 of Amphibalanus amphitrite. Classification (NCBI taxonomy): domain Eukaryota; kingdom Metazoa; phylum Arthropoda; class Thecostraca; order Balanomorpha; family Balanidae; genus Amphibalanus; species Amphibalanus amphitrite. The sequence goes on along the minus strand of NW_024882501.1, from coordinate 144,020 downwards.
TTGTTTAGGTAACTAGTAGCCCATCAGAAGCTATCGAACGAGTTTCAAGGAGTCATTTCCGTTTGAGCATTCAGCAATTCACTATGATACGGTGGATCACAACCAGACGACAGATCGGTGCGTACTAATTGGTTCTAGATTATCTGATGAAATCAAGAGCGGTTCAAGGTCTGCTAGGATTGTTTACGAGAACTGATGATTAGGTTCACGCGTGCAGCAGCAATTAGGACTTGAGATTACGATTAGATGCGTTTCTGTTATTCGCGTTCTTGAGAGTTAGCGCCAATAATTACTCCACCAATATTGGCACAGGGCATTGTGAGGCACAGACGGCTTGTTTGCCCGTCTCCTATGGCGTAGCGTTTACCAGCATGACCGTATGAGACACAGATGCACTTCTCTAAACCCACGTCCAGACCGGAATAATAATAGGGACACGCCGTCACGTACGCAGGGCATATGCACGTTTTCCGCCAGTGGTACCGGCCACTGTTAATTTTCCCGCTTAGGTAACACTGGGTGAGAAGGCAGTGAGAGGTTTCTACGGCAGGGGGAAGGGGAAGATTGGCACAGTGTGCAGTGGAGAGTAAGTTATGCCAAAGGCAAGAAGCCGAGGGTCAGGGGTGAGTCACCCAAAAGTGCGGATAAGGCGCGCCGTAGTGTCCCGAATAAGTCCTCATACTTATTTTGTAAAGGTACCTTAATCGGTACTGGACAGCCTCAGGGGAGGGAAGAATGTACTCCAGGACACGTAAGGCCTTGAAGAGTAAATCCCATGGTTTAAGGAGAGTTCCTGAGGAGAGTTCCAGGATATGAACGGTGGTCCCTGGGTCGTGAACGGGAATGTTACACGCGGACCGGAAGAGGGCATAGGTAATCTCTCCCGGTAGAGAGATAAGTCGGATATAAATCGTGTATGTGTGTACCATAAGTCTATCGGACGTGTAGTGAATCCCATAAATTAGTAGGGTGGATATTTGTGTATAATTATTCTGGACGGCCCTGCGATAAGTATCTTTGTCGCCGGTTAGCGGAGCATGCATATGGATTTCGGAAAGAGACATTTATCTCGCCGGGGAGACCATGGTTTGTAAGACGCCTAACACTATCGGAGGGAATTTCGGGGGCTACCAATTAAATTTGGGTGAATACATGAAATGTGAACGTAATGCGAGCAAGGATGTGAGAATGATGACGCATGAATCTTAGAGTAAGGCCGATAGGAATTTGGTAGAATTCGGTTATGGCAGTCGAACAAATGATTCTCGAGGGCAACTAAACTAGCAACGCTAATACGAACTAAGCGGGCAATTTTTGTAATGGGGAGGCCAGTGATATAGGAATGGGTGACTGGACGAATGATCACATTCAATTAATCAATGTAATTACCACCCATATGTTTGGCAGTGGTCATCGGGACTTCGAATGCCCTGTCCTTCACCTGCCCAACTGTGCTGCAAACCCAGCTGATCGGATCCCTCTATCCCTAATCCGAGCAGTGAAGAAGCATCTCGTGCATCATGGTCTATACAATGAACAGAATCATCAAGCCTCCAATTTAAAAAGCATCTTCCATCAGATGTATTTGTACGCAAGGTGGATACTTACATCTCTATCCGGTGGATCTCATCTATCTCAGGATCTCATCACTATCTGGATCTCTCACTAGATCTATCTCGGGATCTCTTCAACGACTCTCAAGCTCCCCTGTTCTACCAGCTCTACTATCGAGTTCCTTCCAGCAGCGAATCTCTTTTCTGCTACACCGCCGAACAGCAGTGGACCGCGCTGTTTGATGAACCTCAAGATGCAGCTTTTTTATTTCTGTACTTTTCCTTCCCTTCATTCCCTTGCTACAAATGGCGCCCAAAACGTGGGGATTTGATAATTCTCAAATTGTGAAGCTGGTAGACTGGCACAAGCCGCCGAACCCGAAGTTGATGAATTGAAAGTCAACCGTATGGAGAAGAGGAAGAAGTCGAAGAATAGAGCAGGTGTTCGAAATACTGGCAGCAGTGGAAATGAGCGTGCTGCAGGGGTCGATATGAAGAAAGAGGATGAGCTAAAGAAAGCTGTGTGAAGATGATGAAGCTTATGATGGTGGCTGATGACAGGAAAGTTGAAGAATTGAGCAGGTGTTCGAAATACTGACAGCAGTGGAAATGAACGTGCTGCAGGGGTCGACATGAAGGAACTGATGAGAGGAAGCGGTCTTACGAATACTGAAAAGGACATAGAAGAAGCTGTTGAAGATAAGATAAGGAAATGAAGCTGTCTCATGAACAAAGGATCAGACTAATACAGAAGACAGGCCGAAAATGAAACTTGACAATTGTTTGCATCAGCATATCAATTCTTCTACGTTCTGCTGTACAACAAGTCCAAGTCACGGTCAGCTGCTGTATTGCAAAGGAGAGCTCGAACTTTCTAGAGTATTGAGGATAAAAGGACAGCAATATCAAAAGCAGAAGAGGAAGAACAGGCGGAATGCTCGTGTTGTACTGAATCAAAATCAAACACGGTCGTCTTCACAACACAGCCAAGGCGATTATCATGTTGGTGAACGAGGAGAGGGTGCCAGGATGCTGCAAGACCAACTGCCAAACGATCCATTCAGATGGGCTGCTGCAGAGATCACCCACCTGGGCTGCTGCGACGGCTGTCACCTGGTCCGCCGAAAGGTCGCTACCTGAGCTGCCACGGAGGTCACCTGTGCTGCCACGAAGGATGCATTGCCCTCGCGGGCTGCCTCGGAGGTCACTCACCTGAGCGGCCGCGGAAGTCGCCTACCTGAGCTGCCACGGAGGAAGCATTGGTCCCGCGTGCTGCCTCGGGGGGTCACTCACCTGATCGGCCGTGGAAGTCGCCTACCTGAGCTGCCACGGAGGAAGCATTGGTCCCGCGTGCTGCCTCGGGGGGTCACTCAACTGAGCTGCCGCGGAAGTCGCCTACCTGAGCTGCCACGGGGGATGCATTGCCATCGCGTGCTGCCTCGGGGGTCACTCACCTGAGCTGCCGCGGAAGTCGCCTACCTGAGCTACCACGGAGGCTGTCACCGGGTCTGCCACGAGGGTCACCTACCTGGGCTGCCACGGAAGTCGCCTACCTGAGCTACAACGGAGGCTGTCACGGGTCTGCCACGATGGTCACCCAACCGGGCTGCCACGGGGATGCATTGCCCTCGCGTGCTGCCTCGGGGGTCACCCACCTGAGCTGCCATGGAGGTCGCTCACCTGAGCTGCCACGGAGCCTGCCACCCGGGCGGCCACGGAGGTCGCGGCAGGGCCGGCCATGGAGGTCGCCTACCCGGACTGCCACGGAGGTGTCATCCACCTGGGCTGCCACGTAGGCTGCCCACACGGGCCGCCGTGCAAGCTGCCCACCCGGGCTGCCATGGAGCCCGCCGTCCGGGCTGCTGTGGAATCTTCCCACCCTGGCTGCCGTGGAGGCCGCCCCACCCAGGCTGCCATGGCAGGCTGCCACCCGGGCTGCCGTGAAGGCTGCCCACCCGGGCTGCCACGGAGGCCGCCACCCGAACTGCTGTGGAGGCCGCCCACCTGGGCTGCCATAGAAGTCTTCACCCTCCTGAGAAGCCGCTTACGGGACGGCCAACGACATCGGACTAACCAAAGTGGTTGGTGCCCGTGACCCGGATCTGGTGAACGACAAACTGAGGTGGGGACGAGGAACAACAGGTGCGTGTGTGTACTGTACTAGGTATACGATGTCATTTTGTAGGCGTTGCGGAACTTAACATGATTGTGTAGATTTAAATGAGTAAGGGGTGTGACTTTTTTGTATGAGTTGCGAGGACGCAACTAGGGTTGTTTGGACTGAAGATGTAGCACGCTACATCTTTAACATTTAACGTAGAATCTTTTCGGCACGGCTTGGTCCGGCAGTTCCCCCCCCCCCTCGCAGTCCGGTCACAGGCCTAGCCCTCCATTCACACACCCGTCGCTGCTACCGGGTGACGCACAGCTGAGCGGAGCGCTGCTGCTGCGCTCTCCTCCCCTCTCATTATTCACTACCCCCCCCCCCCCCCCGTCACCAGGCCCGCCATCCCCATTCAGCACTTTTCCCCAACTCCCTCAACGAGCACTGTCCGTGAGAATAGCCCGCAGTAGACACATCTGCGAGAAGACGATGCCGGTCACATCAGTACGAACCGCCGAGGCACAGCTGAGTCAACAAGCTACGTCAGAACTGCGGCCGGCGGCGGCGGCGAGCGAGCACGTTAAGGTACTCTGTCACTTGTCACGTACTCTGTCAGGTACCACAACAGCTGCGCCGCGCTGAGTCCCACGGAGGGAATGGCAAAACCAGAAAGATCCTACGGCAAGCAAAAACGCTGTAGTTCCAGAGGTCTTCGCAATGGGCAGCCGTTAAACTCTCATTACGACGCTCGCCTATGGAGACAGCTACCGCAGGATGAGCGATCCGAGCCTCCTCAAATAACGCTGGATCAGTAAGATATGTCAGCAGATCATGGAGCAGTGTCAAGGATGGATGCCGGCTGGAGCACACAGCCTCCTTTGTCGGGCACAGCAACCCAGGGTGAGTGAACCTGGCAAAATAGCCGGGTGACCGACCTCACAATGGCCTCATGAGGTAGTTCCAGAGATCTCCGCAGAGGAAGAAGGCGCTGACTTACGGCCACGCCCCGGTACGGTGGGCGGAGCAAGAGTGACGTCACAGGGGCGTTGGCGGCAGACGAAACGGAAGGAAACAAAAGTTTGAATAAAATGAAATTGAAGAATCAAAATTAAAACTCGAAAATCACAAACCTTTCGTGGATTGTTTTATGTCAGCGATTACTAAAATGATAAAGCACTCAACACGAAGACGATTCGACGGCCAAAAATTGCAGGCACAGAGGAGCAAGGTGACTAAACAGGACAGAGGGCGCCATCTTACGGCCCCACCCACCAGAAGAAGGCAGAGGAAGATGACGTCGCAAGGGCGTGGCAGTCACCCCTCCCCCCCCCCAACTATAAAAGGGTGCGCCACCCAACCAGAGGGAGAATCACAGTCGAGCAGCCGAGAGTCACAGTCTGCAGCCGGAGCCGGAGACGCCATCTGGAGGCCGCCGTCAGTCCGGGGTCACCCGCGAGAAGCCTCTTCAGTTCGAGTGATCAGAACCGAGGACAGTAGCCGACGCTTGTGACCACACTGAGAAGCGGAAGCGCAGAGAAACTCCAGAATGTGAGTGTTGTTGAAAAGTCTGCTCAATCCCAATCCTTGACCCCCCCCCCCCCTCTGCCCGGTTGCCGTGCCGTGACGACTGCCAAACATTTTCGGTTGCCATAAAATGCACTCTCAATTGGAATTGGAAAACTTAAATTACTTTGAGCTTATTGGTCCAGACACCCTAGTAGCATATTAGGATCTGAATTTCGAAGTCATGTCAGAGTCGCCAGCAAACCGTTATTGTCAGTTGGAGTTCACGATTAGGCCCAGAGCGAGAGGCTAAAATTTGAATAAGCAGCTCATGGTCACGAACGTTGAGATTGATGACTGGATGTGTGACAGCGTTGAAATGTCTTTGTCTTCGGTCAAGCTGGTTCGTTCGATTTATTATGGGCGATGGCCAGGTGCGTTTTGAGGTTGGAACGTTTGTGAAATTAAGGGTTTAGATTCGTGCTGTACTCACTAAAAGTTGCATTGCGAAATCATTGGTAATATTGCTGTAGGAATTAATTGCGAAGTCGAAATCAATTATAGAACAGGTAAATACGGTTGAAAGGGAATGTAATGTTTTAAGGTGGCGACTGATTCATGCGATCGATCTATGAATATGGCTATGAGTTATGGTTTCCGACAGATACGAATGCTTGAGCTTACGGCGGAATTTCTTCTGTTACTTAGGTGCAGAGTTGCGAGCAGTGGTTTGAGGTTGACGGTTTGACACTTAGCGACTTTAGATGGTCACTTTGCGTCATTGAAATTGCGAAATGTCGAGTAACAGGTAGATGTAGAATTGTTTGTGGTTAGAACTAATATGCGACTAATATAGGTGCCGATCGTTGTGCTTTTGTAGAATAAATACTAGAAAGGACCACCTTTGTTGGGGAACGATTAAATGGGACAGGAATTTAATTTAAAAAAAAACTTACGTTGAATGGAGCTGATGAGATGTCGAACAGGGAGATATTGCAGCGATATTTTACCAGATTCACACTCACTGACACATCCGGTGAATCCACCCGGCCAGAAGAGACAACACGCACGAGCATTGCACCGCGAGTGATGACGCGCCCATCGCGGCGTGGCCTTGACTGACTGTCGACGCGACGCCAGCCGGCGGCCAGTATCGTCGCTCTCGACGCGGGCGTTGAGCCGCCAGAGGGCGTAAAAAGCAGCCACAACAGGGGCAGTGGGTTAGCCGTAATTGGGGCGCGGGCGGTAGGTGAAGGTCATTGTATATAGGAGCATGGTTAGTTGTGGAAAGTTGCAACGGGGTAAGAACGTAAACAGTTAATGCATAATTTTAAATATGACATGCTATTTGATATTTAGGACTGCACTTCGTTTGATGCGCATTGTTTACTGCTAATAGGATGATTTAAAATAGATTCCCTATGAAAGGCTAGGGACCCTATGACAATATTCTGGCACTCTATAAAGATAATTTGTTTAGGTAACTAGTAGCCCATCAGAAGCTATCGAACGAGTTTCAAGGAGTCATTTCCGTTTGAGCATTCAGCAATTCACTATGATACGGTGGATCACAACCAGACGACAGATCGGTGCGTACTAATTGGTTCTAGATTATCTGATGAAATCAAGAGCGGTTCAAGGTCTGCTAGGATTGTTTACGAGAACTGATGATTAGGTTCACGCGTGCAGCAGCAATTAGGACTTGAGATTACGATTAGATGCGTTTCTGTTATTCGCGTTCTTGAGAGTTAGCGCCAATAATTACTCCACCAATATTGGCACAGGGCATTGTGAGGCACAGACGGCTTGTTTGCCCGTCTCCTATGGCGTAGCGTTTACCAGCATGACCGTATGAGACACAGATGCACTTCTCTAAACCCACGTCCAGACCGGAATAATAATAGGGACACGCCGTCACGTACGCAGGGCATATGCACGTTTTCCGCCAGTGGTACCGGCCACTGTTAATTTTCCCGCTTAGGTAACACTGGGTGAGAAGGCAGTGAGAGGTTTCTACGGCAGGGGGAAGGGGAAGATTGGCACAGTGTGCAGTGGAGAGTAAGTTATGCCAAAGGCAAGAAGCCGAGGGTCAGGGGTGAGTCACCCAAAAGTGCGGATAAGGCGCGCCGTAGTGTCCCGAATAAGTCCTCATACTTATTTTGTAAAGGTACCTTAATCGGTACTGGACAGCCTCAGGGGAGGGAAGAATGTACTCCAGGACACGTAAGGCCTTGAAGAGTAAATCCCATGGTTTAAGGAGAGTTCCTGAGGAGAGTTCCAGGATATGAACGGTGGTCCCTGGGTCGTGAACGGGAATGTTACACGCGGACCGGAAGAGGGCATAGGTAATCTCTCCCGGTAGAGAGATAAGTCGGATATAAATCGTGCAGTGTGTACCATAAGTCTATCGGACGTGTAGTGAATCCCATAAATTAGTAGGGTGGATATTTGTGTATAATTATTCTGGACGGCCCTGCGATAAGTATCTTTGTCGCCGGTTAGCGGAGCATGCATATGGATTTCGGAAAGAGACATTTATCTCGCCGGGGAGACCATGGTTTGTAAGACGCCTAACACTATCGGAGGGAATTTCGGGGGCTACCAATTAAATTTGGGTGAATACATGAAATGTGAACGTAATGCGAGCAAGGATGTGAGAATGATGACGCATGAATCTTAGAGTAAGGCCGATAGGAATTTGGTAGAATTCGGTTATGGCAGTCGAACAAATGATTCTCGAGGGCAACTAAACTAGCAACGCTAATACGAACTAAGCGGGCAATTTTTGTAATGGGGAGGCCATGGTGATATAGGAATGGGTGACTGGACGAATGATCACATTCAATTAATCAATGTAATTACCACCCATATGTTTGGCAGTGGTCATCGGGACTTCGAATGCCCTGTCCTTCACCTGCCCAACTGTGCTGCAAACCCAGCTGATCGGATCCCTCTATCCCTAATCCGAGCAGTGAAGAAGCATCTCGTGCATCATGGTCTATACAATGAACAGAATCATCAAGCCTCCAATTTAAAAAGCATCTTCCATCAGATGTATTTGTACGCAAGGTGGATACTTACATCTCTATCCGGTGGATCTCATCTATCTCAGGATCTCATCACTATCTGGATCTCTCACTAGATCTATCTCGGGATCTCTTCAACGACTCTCAAGCTCCCCTGTTCTACCAGCTCTACTATCGAGTTCCTTCCAGCAGCGAATCTCTTTTCTGCTACACCGCCGAACAGCAGTGGACCGCGCTGTTTGATGAACCTCAAGATGCAGCTTTTTTATTTCTGTACTTTTCCTTCCCTTCATTCCCTTGCTACAAATGGGGAATAGATGACTGGAAGGGGGTGACCAGCGAACATGGGAGCAGAGGACAGGCGATCAAGAGAAGCAGGGAATCAGAAGCATCTTCTTCGATTATGTTGTCTGTTGCCCTTTTTCATCTTCATTTTGGTATCAATGATCGGCACTCGGAGACGTTTTATAGAATTGTAATTGTTTGTACAGCCCTCTGCAAACTGCGTGGTAGGTATTCTTTTTTCGACAAAAACGACCAAAACGCGAATACTATACGCTATTGGTCATTCTGAAATCGTGACAGCAAGACGCGCGAGACTCTGTACCTTAAATTGGCATAATCACCGTATTTATTTTCCATCTAGTTCGGCAGCAAAACCCAAAAGTTTATATTTGCCCCAAAACAAACTTTTGCATTTTGTTGCCACACAAGGCGTTTACCTTGTTTAGTGATAGGCCTAATCGGAGGAGTGGAGCATGGCGCATCTACCTATTTGCAATGAGTTCCGACCGACTGATAGCATAGCCTTTGAGTTATTATTTGTTTTGTCGAATAAAGAATACCTACCACGCAGTCTGCTGAGGGCTGTACTTTTCTAGCGGACAAAAAAAGACTAAAGACTCAATTGGTTTTATAATTTTAACAGGAAGTGAAAAATTGACGAAAAAAGCAAAGAGAGCCCAAATACTGGTACAGATAGGTAAACACTAGGGTTACCCGCGTGCTCCGCAACGCGAAGAAGGGTTACTTTTGACCCGTGGGTATTGGGTTGGTCTGTGTCGATTTGGTTGGTATCCATTTCGTTCGATTGCCAAGCATTTTGTAATAAAACAAAAAAGATACATCGCATCGAGGTGCCCGTGTCGTATTATCATGCGTTCTACTTTAGAATGATTCGAAAACTGGCGTGAAGTCTTTTGAGGGCCATCGATGAATTTCGCTAAAAATGACAATGTAATGGTTTGGAACATTTACATTTCTAAGAATACTGTTGCTCATCATGCAAAAATGAAGAGTGAATATTGGACAGAATTAAATGCTCTATCCAATGGTACCATATTCAATTGCCAAAGGTATCAGGTTATGCAGCAAAACCCGTGTAATTAATAAAGTGGCACATCATTGACAAACACCATTTTCTCCCGTGATTTGCAGCACATTGATTTGGATCAATCAGCTTTTCATAATTTTTATATGAGAGGCGGTACCTTTCTCTTGCAAATAGGCGTTGATTCAACTCGCTCCATTTAACGGTCACCTAAAAATAAAATTAATTCCAAAATCCCTCAAAAACCGCAATTTTTCAAATAAAAGTGCCCTCTCCGGTGCACGTGGCGCGTGCTATCCTCTGCATTGCACACCATTCAATAGCCCGTTCAATTCTGTACACGATGCTGTTTTCCCCGTGCCGGTCGGATCCCTGGTCACCAAGATATTGCACGGGAACTGGACCCGTGTCGCCCAAAATTAGCCATTTTCGCCCAATTTCGCACGCCGATTTATACATGTAAAGTCTATGACGCGAATTTGCACTTTTTGAGCACGCACCACGCGCTCCCTATCGACCCGATCGAGCTGAGACCCCTCAAAGGCACGTCGCGCATCCTTGATCTATGAGTTGTGCAAATTTCACCGGGCTAGGTGCAACGGTCTGGCCTGCAGTCCACGCAAAGCACCACCAAGTCGGGACCTCGGTAACGGACAGACGCACCCTCCTCAAATAGTAATATAGACAAGCGGCTGCGCCACTTGCTTCGCGGCGTAGCCATAAAATGCGGGAGCAGTCAATTTGCTTTCGAATGGTGTTTGATTTAAATTGATCTGTCGTCTGGAAGCAGAGATATGGACGGAAACGTGTAGAGGAAAATTTTGAACATAAGAACTATTCTGAAGGCTAAGTTGGATGAAATTTGGGTCATACGGGGTCAAGTCAGGTCAAGTTGGCCATCCCCGGTCACACTGGGTCAGGCCAGGTCACCTTCGGTCAGGCCAGGTCGTATAGGTCACCACGTCACATTGGATCGGCCTGTACCACACTTCTACTACTTCTACCCATATAACTACTCCTACCACTACCCCTACCACTACTCCTACCACTACCCCTACCACTACCCCTACCACTACCCCTACCACTACCCCTACTACTACCCCTACTACTACCCTTACTACTACCCCTGCTACTACCCCTACCACTACCACTACCCCTACCACTACCTCTACCACTACCACTACCCCTACCACTACCACTACCCCTACCCCTATTACTACCCCTACCCCTACCACTACCCCTACCACTACCACTACCACTACCCCTACTACTACCCCTACTACTACCCCTACCACTACCCCTACTACTACCCCTAACACTACCCCTACCACTACCCCTAATACTACGACTACCCCTACCGCTACTCCTACCAATACTACTACCACTACACTATCACCACTACCACTGGGTCATGTGAGGTCACAGATTATCATATAAACTGATGAACTAAAAAAGTGTTCCTAACCCTGCTCCTTATCGTGGCATTCCATTGTTCTTAATCGTATTCGGTCGAAAATGGCGCCTTGTGACAAATGTGACGCATTGCGACAAAAGCGGTGCATTTATACTTGTCGTTTTGTCATGCATCCTTCCACCGAATTGCACCTTTATCGGACCATATTTGACAAAGTTGTGCGATTTGCGGCAAAAATGGCACCTCGTGACAAATGTGGCGCACTACGGCAAACGCGGTGCATTTGTGTAAGCGCATTGAAAACTGTCTTTATTTACCGAAGATCAACACCTTCATTCGCCTCTGTTTATCAAAATAAATAAGCTGCCAATCTGCAAATGAGAGGCACCCGCCGCCGATCGTCATGCATTTTAGTTGTAAAGTTCATCAAACCCGGCTGCCGATGCCTTGAAGACCGAGCAAAATTTGGAGAAAATGCACCTTTTTCCAGCGCGTGCCACGTGCGAACCATCCACCCCCCGGGACTCGAGCCTCGACACTGCACGTGCGCGTGACGTCATCAACACCCTGCGAAAATTTCAGCCCCATCCAACGCACCGTTTGACCTGTGCACGGCGTCAAAGCACCCCTCTGCACGGTGCAAACAGACAGACAGACAGACAGAGTTTCATTCTACAAATAGTATAGTAGACAAGCGGCTGCGCCACTTGCTTCGCGGCGTAGCCAGAAAATGCGGCAGCAGCCAATTTGCTTTCGAATGGTATTTGATTTAAATTGATCTGTCGTCTGGAAGCAGAAATATGGACGGGAACGTGCGGAGGAAAATTTTGAACATAATAACTATTCTGAGGGCTTAGTTGGATGAAATTTGGGTCATACGGGGTCAAGTCAGGTCAAGTTGGTCATCCTTGGTCACACTGGGTCAGGCCAGGTCACCTTCGGTCAGGCCAGGTCGTATAGGTTACCACGTCACATTGGATCGGCCTGGGCCATACTTCTACTACTTCTACCCATACAACTACTCCTACCACTTCCACTACCACTACCACTACCACTACCACTACCCCTACCCCTACCACTACCACTACCCCTACTACCACCCCTACTACTACCCCTACCACTACTAATACCCCTGCCGCTACCCCTACCACTACCCTTACCACTACCCCTACCACTATCCCTACCACTACTCCTACCACTACCCCTAACACTACCCCTACCACTACCCCTACTACTACCCCTACCCCTACCACTACTACTACCCCTACCACTACTACTACCCTTACTACTACCCCTACCACTACTAATACCCCTACCACTACTAATGCCCCCACCACTACCCCTACCACTACCACTACCACTACACCTACACCTACCACTACCACTGGGTCATGTGAGGTCACAGACTATCAGATTAACTTATTAACTAAAAAAGAGTTCCTAACCCTTCTCCTACTCGAGTCATTCCATTATTCTTAATCGTATTTGGTTGAAATGGCGCCTTGTGACAAATGTGGCGCATTGCGACAAAAGTGGTGCATTTATTCCTATCGTTTTGCCATGCATCCTTCCACCGAATTGCACGTTTATCGGACCATATTTGACAATGTTGTGCGATTTGCGGCAAAAATAGCGCATGTGGACAAATGTGGCGCACTGCGGCAAACGCGGTGCATTCGGTTAAGTGCATTGAAAACTGTCTTTATTTACCGAAAATCAACACCTTCATTCGCCTCTGTTTATCAAAATAAATAACTTGGCGAATCTGCAAATGAGAGGCACCCGCCGCCGATCGTCATGCATTTTATTGTCAAAGGCGAATGAACCCGGCTGCCGATGCCTTGAATCAAGCTTGAGAGCCGAGCAAAATTTGGAGAAAATGCACCTTTTTCCAGGGCGTGCCACGTGCGAACCATCCACCCCCCGGGACTCGAACCTCGACACTGCACGTGCGCGTGACGTCATCAACACGCTGCGAAAATTTCAGCCCCCTCGACCGCACCGTTTGGCCTGCGCACGACGCCAAAGCACCCCTCTGCACGGTGCAAACAGAAACACAGACAGACAGAGTTTCATTTCACAAATAGTATAGTAGACAAGCGGCTGCGCCACTTGCTTCGCGGCGTAGCCAGAAAATGCGGCAGCAGCCAATTTGCTTTCGAATGGTGTTTGCTTTTAATTGATCTGTCGTCTGGAAGCAGAGTATGAACAGAAACGTGTAGATGAAAATTTTGAACATAATAACTTTTCTGATGGCTTAGTTGGATGAATTTGGGTCATACGGGGTCAAGTCAGGTCAAGTTGGTCACCCCTGGTCACACTGGGTCAGGCCAGATCACCTTCGGTGAGGCCAGGTCGTATAGGTCACCACGTCACATTGGATCGGCCTGTGCCACACTTCTACTACTTCTACCTATACCACTACTCCTACCACTACCCCCACCACTACCCCTACCACTACCCCTACCCCTACCACTACCCCTACTACTACTCCTACCACTACCCCTACCCCTACCACTACCCCTACCACTACCCCCACTTCTACCCCTACCACTACTACTATCCCTACCCCTACCACTACCCCTACCCCCTATCACTACCCTACTACTACCCCTACTACTACCCCTACCACTACCGCTACTCCTACCACTACTACTACCACTACCACTACCACTACCACTACACCTACCACTACCACTGGGTCATGTGAGGTCACAGACAATCAGATTAACTGATAAACTAAAAAGAGTTCCCAACCCTGCTCCTACTCGTGTAATTCCATTATTCTTAATCGTATTCGGTCGAAAATGGCGCCTTGTGACAAATGTGGCGCATTGCGACAAAAGTGGTGCATTTGTACTTGTCGTTTTGTCATGCATCCTTCCACCGAATTGCACGTTTATCGGACCATATTTGACAAAGTTGTGCGATTTGCGGCAAAAATGGCACCTCGTGACAAATGTGGCGCATTGCGTCAAACGCGGTGCATTTGGCGTATTGAAAACTGTCTTTATTTACAGGAAATCAACATCTTCATTCGCCTCTGTTTAGCAAAATAAATAAGCTGTCAATCTGCAAATGAGAGGCACCCGCCGCCGATCGTCATGCATTTTATTGTCAAAGGTGATTGAACCCGGCTGCCGATGCCTTGAAGCAAGCTTCAGAGCCGAGCAAAATTTGGAAAAAAGCACCTTTTTTTCCAGCGTGTGCCACGTGCGAACCATCCACCCCCCGGGACTCGAACCTCGACACTGCACGTGCCCGTGACGTCATCAACACTGTGCGAAAATTTCAGCCCCATCGACCGCACCGTTTGACCTGCGCACGGCGTCAAAGCACCCCTCTGCACGGTGCAAACAGACACACAGACAGACAGAGTTTCATTTAACAAATAGTATAGTAGATTTGTTGCGGGCTTACCGCATACCTCAATGCAGTTATTACGGAGCGAGCGAAGCGAGCGGAGTCTTACGTAGAATAACGGAAATTTCTGAGTATGAGCGGCCGGCCGGCCGGCCGGCCGGCCGGCCGGCCGGCCGTGCGGACGCTTTTGCGAGGCTTATATCTCAGGAACCACTTGACCGATTTACATGCGGTAATTTTTGTAGGGTAGCTTCATTCCTTCTACCAAGTATTGGACTATTCCCGATGCATGTGGGTGACCCCTTATGCACGTGCCACGTGCAAAACGAAGAGGTGTCAGTTTTGTAATTGTTGCAATATCTCGGTAACTACTTGGCCGATTGCGCTGAAAGTTGGTATGTAGGTAGGCACCCACTAGGCACTGCATATCCATGTGCCAGAGTTGGGGTGCTGCTGCACGTGCGCACGTGCAGGGGTCGTTTCCAGATCTCGAGAACGGCTGGACCGATGGCGCTCAAATTTGGTACACAGTTAGGGACCAGTTAGTAGGGTGCCGTGTACAAGTCAGTTGGGACCCATTTTGCACGTGCGCACGTGCAGGGTGCCGCTCCCAGATCTCGAGAACGGCTGGGCCGATTGTGCTCAAATTTGGCACATCGCTAGAAACCGGTCAGTAGGGTGCCGTGCACAAGTCAGTTGGAGGTACCCCCTCGAAATTTCGCACGTGCAAGACTCACCCCCTCGCTCGCTCCGTTAGTCGCCCCAAAAGGCGCTATACTGGTTGGTAAATAAATGAATTTTTGCAGGTAGATGCACATCCAAGTTAAATTATCGAAGAGACCTGACAGTACCTAAAATATGAATCAAATCGTACGTTTCATTCATGGGAGCTTTGCGACTGAATTATGATACTTCAATGAAAATGATAGGGCAATGTATATTTGATATGGGGACGAGACGATGTGCACAAATTAGCATCATTTGGTTTGTTTATCGAAACATATGTGATGAATGACTTACGAAGCAATACAAACAATGATATATCGCTGAGAATACTTGATACATCGACTGCTAGCCGTTTTGATGCCCTCATAATGTGAGAAGTGAAGCCCAGAAACATTTTGAATTTGATACTGTCCCCAGTTGAATTTGAATGTCAACACTCGGCTATTTTTTTTTTTCAGCGAGACATGTCCTAACATAGAGTCTCCAATTACACTCGAAGAATGGATGATCATTTGAGAATAGGTATAAAACACCGTGGATATATCATTCGCCCCACATCCTACGGTTAATCATATTTTATCGGGTGGTTTGAGCATCATATATTTTGCCAGAGTACTGCCACTAGAATAAACACACATTCCTCTCGGGAATAGCTAGCCGCTCTGAACTCCATCAAAAGATCACCATTTCCGCGAAGCAGCCACTCTGCATATCACAGGCGCTCAGACCGCACAAATATGGCCACGCGCGGTGGGCAGTTGATCCTTATGGGGTCTGGTGGACGGTGGACGGTGGTCAGGCCAGGAGGTGACTCAGCGCACACTCAGCATCTGACTTTGGACTGAGGCATCGACGTGGGATACTGAATCTACCTACCTAGGGCTGTTCGGGACTTCTAAATGATCCCCTGAAGGCTTCCCAATGCCTATTGCCTATATGTCGACCACACAGAGAAGTGTGTCGGTACTTGGTATCGGAAAGATAACCGAGACTCGGATAATTTACGACGGTGCGTTACATATCTCGTTTTTTGTGTCGATAACGGTAAGTCAAGAACAAGAACATATGGTACAGATCTGTCAATACAAACACATGAACACAGGAAGTATTACATCTGAGTGATGCTCACCTGAGGTCGGTTATCCCTGGCCTCCCGGCCGTCTCGGGCTGTGACTGGGGCTCCGGGCCCGGCGGCGGGGGCGGCAGCCGCTAAATTCGCCGCTCCGGAGTCCCTCCCTGCCGTCGCTGATTCGCCTTTGTAGAACATTTCCCGCTTACTCTGCAGCTGTAAACGAGAGAGGACCGGCTTCAGTCGCCCAGTCGATACGCACCACAGCTTCGTCCTGTCGACACACTACCGCGTACCGCTCATCGGCGACCAACACCAGGCCGGATAGCGTGTTTATCTTGAAAACAGTCGCCGGTCGTACGAGTCACCGTTCGACGTAGGCCCGTGACATCACGACGTAAAGATCACAGCCGGTCTCCGGCCCGCGGCCAGTCAGGTACACATTAGTCGCAGTGTATGGCTGGGTGGGGTCGCTCCCGTCACCACGTGGGCTCGAGCACTGGTGCGGTGGGTCGACCCGGTGCAGCGCCGTGCACGGGATATCACCAGTGCACCGCTAGGTGGCAGACCTCTGCAGAGAGCTCGTCCCACCATCTGGTGGTGCAGTTGATAAACCGAGTGTGCAGCTTTGCTGACGGGTGTGTTGAGCCAGCTGCTGGTCCTAGAGGAAGGGGGAGGGGTGTTTAACGGGCCCGTCTGCCCATCAGACAGCTGCCGGAGGGAGCGGGGGGGGGGGGGAGACGGCGGCGTATGTCCGGAATCGGTTCGGTCGTAAATATCGAATAGCAAAACAAACTTGGAGGCATCAGCAAAAAAGTTGAACGGTCAATTGAAACTGGCAGTCGCCTTCGTCTAAGGTTTGCACAACTCTCATTACGGAGCGAGCGAAGCGAGCGGAGTCTTACGTAGAATAACGGAAATTTCTGAGTATGAGCGGCCGGCCGGCCGGCCGGCCGGCCGGCCGGCCGGCCGTGCGGACGCTTTTGCGAGGCTTATATCTCAGGAACCACTTGACCGATTTACATGCGGTAATTTTTGTAGGGTAGCTTCATTCCTTCTACCAAGTATTGGACTATTCCCGATGCATGTGGGTGACCCCTTATGCACGTGCCACGTGCAAAACGAAGAGGTGTCAGTTTTGTAATTGTTGCAATATCTCGGTAACTACTTGGCCGATTGCGCTGAAAGTTGGTATGTAGGTAGGCACCCACTAGGCACTGCATATCCATGTGCCAGAGTTGGGGTGCTGCTGCACGTGCGCACGTGCAGGGGTCGTTTCCAGATCTCGAGAACGGCTGGACCGATGGCGCTCAAATTTGGTACACAGTTAGGGACCAGTTAGTAGGGTGCCGTGTACAAGTCAGTTGGGACCCATTTTGCACGTGCGCACGTGCAGGGTGCCGCTCCCAGATCTCGAGAACGGCTGGGCCGATTGTGCTCAAATTTGGCACATCGCTAGAAACCGGTCAGTAGGGTGCCGTGCACAAGTCAGTTGGAGGTACCCCCTCGAAATTTCGCACGTGCAAGACTCACCCCCTCGCTCGCTCCGTTAGTCGCCCCAAAAGGCGCTATACTGGTTAATAATGATGACTAATTATGGTGTTATTTTATCGTACATTTACAGCGTCATTGCAGCGGTTGCTTGATATGCTCTGGGATAAATAGGCAGACCCCAACACTAATTGAAGTATGGCCGTCCAGCTTCGAATAAAGCAATAAATTAGGATGTGTAAAACCACTCCATATCTACTTGAACAAGAAAGATCCTTATCATATTTCGTATCTAGAACACGTATTCTGCACGTATCTAGAACAAGACTACCAACTGATGACAACAGAAACAAGAAATGCTTGATTTTATTAAAAATCCACTTCGATTCTACGGAAAATAAAAAGACGAGCACCTCGTTTATATGACTTATCATCATCAACAATATCACAAAAAACCTATGGTTTTTGCCGGGGCCGAATGCTTTCAATGGACTGAAATGTCATCTTGGTCACTCCATCACAATAAATGTCACCGCAATCACCACTGGTGCTATTAAAATGCATTCTCTCGCGGACAATAGCTTCCTCAGAATGTGATGGTTGGCTATGAGGCCATTTTAAAACGCCCCTGCCTTATAATCACATCACTGCACAGAAGTCAGAAACACTCAATGCTAGCAGTACCTACTATCTCTTCGCAATTCACGCGACCAAACAACACCACATTGCTAAACAGCTCAGTGCCCAATTGATGACCGAGTGAAGTTGCAATCCCTACGTCCTGACGTGGTGCATTTTACCTTTGTTGCTATAAGATATCCCCACTGTATATGGTTTCGGGATATGGAACGACAATTCAGCACACTCCGCTAGAGCTTGGCCAGTAGCCATGTTTTGCAGAATGCACTGAAGCAGTGCGTCTGATGAGTATTGTGGGTACTTCTCCTCAGTTGAAAGTTGTCGCCGAGATGAAGCACCTCGTAAACTCGGCATACATAAAACGGTCGAGAGCCGCAAGGATCTGGCATCACTGCTGTAGGTCCACTCGTCAAAGCAGTTGTGTTTATTTGAGGGTGCAGTAAAACTGTGGCTTTTGTTGAGGCATCACATAGCGCACTGGCACAAAACTACCTGAGATACATAAATCGAGATTGTAGCTTGCTGTAATAATTAATCCACTCCTCAAGCTATAGCCTGCCACCACTAACATACGCCCTGTGCCGCCCTCCTTCCGTCTCGTGCCGCATGTTTGACATCCCGTTGGGACACAACATCATCACCCGGCACACCGACACGCTGTGGGGCCACTGGTGCGTCTGGCGTCCCGACTATTCGCGGATGGAGGCGGCTGTTTACGCTAGCAATCCAACAGGGCGAGCAGAACACGTCTACGGAGGCCGGACGGACTCGGCGGGTTCGTGCCGAGGTCAGATGTCCGCGGGGGGTCAGAGGTCAAGGTCAGAGAATAATTAAGGTCACGGGGCGGGGTGAGATGATTGAGAGGTCACTGGTGAAAGTCAGATGTTAATAGCTTAGAAAATTCACAAGGTGGGACAACATACTCGTATTTTAAAGTTGAGATAAGATGTCTTTGGGAAGTTACGGATCAATAAAAATTGTCTCAGGAAGGTCAAGGGGAGGGGTCGTGTCTGAGACAGGTCAAAATTCAGGGCCAGATGTCGTGTGTATCACTGAAACTGCGGTGGGGTGACCATGACGAGACCTCTAAATTGATTGCTGTTTACACGGAAGCTGTAGTAATGGCCAGTTGAGCATGAAGTCTAAGCGACATCAGCCGCCAGTGCGCTGTATTCTAGCAAACTTGTGTGTGCTACAGCACAGGAGTATATGAATGCAGCAAGTGGTATAGGACTATAACATAAAATTGAAAGTCATACGTACCATTTCCAATGGCCTTTCCAAACCCATTACTCTCTCACAACGTCTAAAGCCACGGGTTTGTCCCACGCGTACCCACCGTTTTGACAAGCCACCACAGCTCCCTGGAGTCTCCAATCTCCACACACACACACACACGCACACAAGGACCACACCGCACCCTGCGCCTCCGTTCTAAACAATGGAACTACGCAGGGACCGACAGCGTCCGGCCGCGTCCCGGCCACGTCTCGTCCGAGTTTCGGCCTTCTGATCTGATATGCACCGTGCACGCACTCACTGTGCACCGTCTGGTGTTAGTCTGCACTGTGTGTGCAGGGGGACGCAGAGCGGAGGAGTCGGCGACAGCCGCGCCTTGTATGGCGTGTGACAGGAAGGTGCACTCACCAGTGCCGAGATCTGATAGGAGAGGGGAGGGTCTGATACGGGACAGAGGAAGTTCCGGTACAGGAAAGGGGATGGTGCATCAGAGGAAGAGTAGGCGGGGTTGAATGGCTTGAGCATGCTTGAGAAATCGCATTGTGGTAGGTTCGATATTTTATCAATTTGTTAGCTCTTTGTTTGCTTTAGATTTTGGAAAAGGTTTCTATAGCTCCTTTGTGCCGTCAACGATAAATTGAAGTTTATGTGTTTAAAGGTTGAACTGTCGACATCAAGTTGGCAAGAGATAATCTCGCACGATGTACCATCCCCCAATATTGACCTGCAGTTTGTTCAGCTGTCTTGCGGTACAGCTTACCTTCAGGCGCTCACTACTAGTGCCATCTATCGGTAAAATACAGAACCATGCTAGTGCTGCACCCTGTCACCGAATTCGCTCGGAAATAGCGGTAGGCAATAAAAGGGCATCCAGCGACTGAAAGAAATGATTTGTTACTGACTTCAGCTCCGGGAAAAATGAAAACTGACAGGAGAATCCCATGTAAATAGTTTATGTAACCGAAGGTTTGTGTTCAATGCCCAAATAGGTTAAAACACTGCTCGTTAGAATTGTGTTTTTTGTGTTGTTTGTGTAAATTTGTGTTGAATTGTGGATTGTGTTGCCATACAAGGCGTGGCTGTCGCACACTCCTCCGATCTGCGTCTATTCGAAGCAAAAGCCTGGCTGCCTGAGATCCCGGAAAATTTTGCATAGATGATAGAAGCGATAGGGAGCTATCGCGCAATAAGCACTCTCATGATTTCAAACTGAAGTGCAACGGTTAATTCTTCTGGGATTAAAGTTCAATGCACTCAAGCCTGTTGAAGCGACGCCAACGTACATAGCCATGCACAATACACAATCAATCATATTGAGAGTGGTTCACGTTATTAGTATGATTAACCATAGATAAACGTTTGCAATAAAGCATGTCCAAGTTTTTTCACTAAGGATGGATTCGGAAAGTTCTGCAAAAAAGAGTTTCGATTCTGGTCAGTTTTCAGTAAAGCTCGTATTTGCAGCTGACTGATAGAAGGCTGATTAATACCTACATACCTACTTCTGTTCACTGCCGCAACAAATAGTCGGATCGGGAATCACATGTGGGTTCACTTGCAAGTTTTAAACTTAATGTAGTACGATTGTGCTCAGTTAACTTGACTCAATAAAACAGCGTGTTTTTCTTTGTGGCAGCTACCCCCACCAGCCGTGACATGAATTAAACGTCACATTAGCAATGTCATGTCACGAACCCCGCTCGCAACAACGGGCAACAGTCAATATCTTAGCCTGTCCCCCACGCCACCCAAAACAGCCCCTCCCTATTGTGTCGTGGCGCGAACAGCCTCCTTCGCAAGGCGGGGAGTAAATTCAGCGAGCTTCTCCTCTCACAAAAAAACTTACGCACCTGGCTACTTCTCGGCCTCGGCACCGGAGTCGATGCCCTGGTCGACATGTCCAGAGCGGCCAGCGCGATGTGTCGCCGGTGGTACTCCTCCCGGACATTGGCAGGCAGGCTGCTGAGCCGGGCGCAGCGTCTGCACGGCTCGGACATGTTGTCGCCGACGGGTGGGGTGAGGTCAGCGCGGTCAGCGCGCTATCAGCGGCGTGCAGCGAGGGTGGCCGACCCTGTCCACGCCACAACTCAGGCAGAGGGGAGGGGCGCAAAGGGTGGGTTAGAGGATGAGTGGGGTTGTGCGCGTCGTTTACACACAGCAGTAGAGGATATAGTGATACTTTAGACAGGGCACAAGAGTAAGGATCCGAAAGGACAGGAAATAACTCAAGGAGGGAGTTCACTCGAAAGGAGGAAAGGCGATAGGATGGGTCTGAGTCCAAGAAAAGAACGTGGACAAGTGGCTGGCGTCTTGTCACGCCACTATGTTTCTCAGCGCCTGATGTCAACCATCAGTGTCTTCAACAGATAGTCAATCCTTAGTTTCCGCTTCAGATAGAGCAACGTCTGCAGTATCGCCGACTTCTCAGTTTCAGGCTCAGCCCGAAGTTCTGCCTCGCTACACCGATAGCTCCCACGGCCACGTCGTTCGCTGGCACTGAGCTGTCACACCACACCCGTCACTGTCACTGTCACGCTGTCACACGGCTGCTGTCACTGCCACCACACGCGTTCTACTGCCCTCTCTCTCTCTGCCTGTCAACCGGCGCCGCCCCACACACCAACCACCCCGCGGGCACTGCACTCTGCAGTGTCCACTTGAGTCCAACCGGAGCGGTGTGGCGTCTGTCTAGTCTCGCTACTCAGTGGGGCCAATCAGCTAGCTCATGGGTCGCGCTGATAGGCCCGGGGCTAGCAGCGCCGGTAGCGTGGCAAATCTAGCTCAGGATGTGTACCGATGGCTGAGTATTGCCTGATAGGAACGGCAGGTGACTGTGCCCTTTGGAATGGCGGTGCACTGTGGGACTGAGGCTGACATTGGTTTGATTGATTGATTGATTGATTCATATTTTATTTATAGAAGCATTTTCACAGTCATACATTTACACGGATTGGTGCAGAAGCGACAAGCGCTTATCTCTAAGCACCTCTCCCAGTTCCCTACAAGGTAGGAGGCACGACCACCGCCCCCGACCGCCCAGCCAGCAGACCAGAAGCAGAGCCGCCCGTCGCCAGTCCGCCTTTTTTTATGCTTAGAGAAATTACTTCCAAAAGCGTGCTTTTTATATGAACCTACCAGTGCCAATGATATAATTTTGAATGGCCCTGACCAGCTCCCCGCCGCCGCCGCCGCCAATACCTTGACCCTCTAGGAGAATTTCGAGTTGTCTTCTAAAAGAAAAAGCGTCAAAGTCGTGGAATACAGTGGAGACAGAGTTAAAAAGAAGCGTCCGTTCGTCAGCGTAAAGAGGGCAGTGCAGCATAAAGTGACGTGAGTCCTCCCAAGGATGACCGCACTGACAGGCCGCATCTTGGGTGTCCTTAGATAAAACTGTGAAGAGGTGTGCTTTTAGGGTGGACATGTGCAAACGAAGTCTAGTGTGGAGAGTGTTGCCTAGCTTGGATCCTGAGGAGAAGAAAGGGTTGGGCTGGGGACAGAAGTGCTGTCTTACTTCATTGGAAAACTTAGAGCGTGATCGGATCTGACGGATATGTTCGGGGAGGGAATTCCAGGATCTGGTAGTTTCAGGGATGAAGGATCGCTGGAAACAGGATAGGCGGTTTTTCGGGAGCGTGAGCAGTGATGAGGTGCGGAGGTTGCGTTGAGTCGAGTCCTGGCGCGTCGGCGTGATTAGGTCTGTTACATAGGCAGGAGTTGATGGCGGTGGATGGCGGAGTTGATGGAAAAATGTCAGTCTGTGAGTCAGTCGTCTTGTCGTCAGTGTTTCCCACCCCAGGTCCTTATGCAACTTGTCAGTTGGAGATCTGTAAAGGGCACCAGTCACTAGTCTCGCCGCTCTGTTCTGTAGTTTTTGGAGTCTGAAGATGTCTGAAGTCGTCAGGTGTCCGTCGTACACTATGTCGCAGTAGTCGAAAAGTGGTCGAATGTAAGTAAAATAAATGTCATTCAATACTTGTCTTGGCAAGTATTTAGCGACAGGATAGATAGGGCTAAGTGCTCTATTTACTTTAGTTACAACTTTGTTCACATGTTCGTGGAAGCGTAAGTCAGTCGAGAACGTCAGTCCTAGATGTGTGTGGCTAGATGAAGTTGGGATCCGTTCACCTCCAAAAGTCAGCTGTAGTGTCTGTGTGTCTTGTCTTGTGGTGAATGTCTGCTGCTGTGTCTTCTGTGGGCTAAAATGAATTCCCCATTTATCGCCGAACTGTTTGATGACATCGAGGTCGCGCTGGAGAGACTGCTGGTGTTCGAGTGAATTTCGCGGGTGAGAGGAATAAAGAGAGGTGTCGTCAGCAAAGAATAAAATTTGGTTTTCAGTTAAGTTAGATAGATCATTAAGGTAAATAAGGGCTAAAAGGGGTCCGAGGACCGACCCCTGGGGGCAGCCAGCCTTAATCTTCTGCCAGTCAGAGAATGTGTTTCCTATTCGCACTCTTTGTGTTCGATCAGTAAGATAAGATTTTAACCACTCCAAAATGGCTCCAGAAATGCCACACTGCGCTCTGCACTTATATAAAAGACCCTCATGCCAGATTCTGTCAAAATATTTTGAAATGTCAAGGTACACGGCAGTAAAATCTTCGTTGTTGTCCAGTGATAAAAATAATTTGTGTGAGAGATAAATCAACTGCATTTGGGTACTATGGCCTGGCCGGTAGCCACTTTGCTTATCGGAAAGGATGTCATTTTCCGATAGATGTTTGTATATCTCCTTAAAAACTAGTTTTTCAAGAATTTTGGAAGTGCATGATAAAAGACTAATTGGGCGATAGTTGGTGGGTTCTGAGTTTGAACCTTTATTTTTGAAAATGGCAGAAACGTTGGCCTGTTTCCAGATTGTAGGGAAGTACCCTGAGCTGAGGGATTTATTAAAAAGTTTCGTCAGAGGTTCATAAATAAGTACAGCACAGAGCTTTAAAAGTTTACTTGGAATTTTATCAGGCCCTGTAGATTTGTTTGCATCCAAGGAATTTAAAGCTCTTAAAACATCTGGAGCTGACACCTGAATATGATTGAGGATTGGGATACCAGTGAGGTTGGGTGAGATCTGTGGGGTAGTTAGGTTTGATGTGTCAAGATGAGTTTGTTGTGCAAAATAAAAATTAAGTGTGTTTGCCTTTTCCAAATCATTTGTTGTTAGTGTTCCCTCTGTTCCCATAAGGGGTGGAATGGTTAGTTGTTTGCTGGTCCCAGTCATATTTTTCAAAATTTGGTGATATTTATGGGGGTCTTTTTTGTTAAGAAGAGGTTTGTGGACTTCCTTCTGCATGTGTTCAGATTTTAGTCGTCTGTTTAAGGCTGTTGTGTGATTTCTCTGAATACGCCACTTCAACCAGTCATTGTCTGATTGAGTGGCCTGTGCTGTCCTAAAAAGCCTATCCCTCTTGCGTGTCTCTCTTTTCAACCCTGATGTTATCCACGGCTTATCCTGGCTTTTGACTTTTACTTTTTTGCATAGTATGGAAGCTCTGGCAGCTGAAAGGAGGACATCTGTAAAATTTGCTGTTGCTTGGTCTACATCTCCATCAAGAACACTATTCCAGTCTGTTTCTAAAAGCATTGAGCAGAGTTTGTCAGAGTCAAGTCGGCTGTAGTCCCAAAACTCCCTGTCAAAGTTGTAGTCAGTAGGCTGGGTAAAATTCAGGGAAATGAATATAGGGAAATGGTCTATGCTTGAAAAGGGAGGCAGAGTGCCACTACTGGTTATGAGGGTGGGATCAGAAACAATGGCCAAGTCCCTTAAGTTTGCCACTCCAGTTCCTTGGTCTACACGTGTTGGCTCTGTAATCAGCTGAGTCAACTGGAGAGACATCAATTCCTCTTCAAAACGTTTTTCAAATCCTGTTACGGGACTGTGATTTGAGTACATTGGTAAAAGGTAAGTGTTTCCAAGATTAAAATCTCCCATGATTATAATCTGGGAGTGTGGGAGAGATTTTGCCTGAGCAAACCCCTCATTGAATGCGTCCAAGAAATCTAAAAACTGGTCAGCTAAGATATGAGGTGGCACATATGCACAACACACAAGTATGGTGTGATTTTTGATGCTGAGTTTACACCAGATTAGTTCAAAATCACCAACCTCAAGATCGGATAGTCTTTTAGTAGGAATGCTGTCCTTAACGTAAATAGCCACTCCACCTCCGCGCCTGTTACGGTGTTTAACAAAAGGTGAGTGAAAATGGTCAAGGGCATAAAGGGAAGGGTGAACATTGGCATCTAACTTAGTTTCGGTGGCACATAGCACATCAATGTTATGAGTCAATGTATGTTGAGAGAGCTCGTCTAGTCGGCAGTCAGAAGTGATAGAATTAACATTAACATGGGAGAAGTTGAGGAGTGAGGGAGGACATGTCAGCGGCGACAGCAGGGAGCCGGGGCAGGGACCAGAATTTTCATCACCTGCTATTCTGATATTCCCCATGGAAGAATTTACTGTACCTAGCCTAGGTGACTGGCGACTGACAGACACAGCCACAAGCAAGCGGGCCGGGCGGTGCAGTGAGGGCGGTCAGTACCTACAATCTACATGCAGTTCACCAATTCGTCATACTCTGCCACAGAAGCTTCCCCTTAATCAAACCTGTAGGTTGACTCAGTTCAAGCGAGCACTACCCCTCACGGGCAGAAGTTATTGGTTAGAACCTAGCCTATGATCAAAAAGCAGCATGAAGCGGACCCAGTCTACAAAGGACCTGGCCTACACGCGAGAAGCAGCATGAAGTGCGTCAGCATGAAAACCAACACAAACCTTGATCAAGTGGACCAGCTTCAGAAAACTTAACTTATGCATTGCTTATTTGCTGATCATCAATACATCGTGTGATGCTTATAAGAACAAGAACGATCACTGAATACCTACCTACCTAATTGCATCCCTGCAGCCCATACAGACACCAGCATTTCACCGTAAATGCTGCAGGCGCATGAAAACCTTGTTACTCAGGTTACTTACATAGCTTCCACGTTCTGTGCACAAAAACTATAGTATGCAGACAATAAGGAACTCATTACCACGCTTCTAAAAATAGACACTTTCATTTTCACAACACTTTCACCTTCGCAGCATCATCTTCGCCGCTGCGCCACGTTTGTCTGTTAAACCGCGCAGCCAAATGCTGCCAGATCGCAAAGGAAAACTTTCTTCTTCTTAAAGGAACCTCCCAAACACCGCAGCACTGATTGTGATTGACAGGTCACGACTCAGGGAACACGAGCACGACTCAAAATCAATCGCTCACGACTGTTCACGACGCTCCACTCACGACCTCGGGAAGAGTCCTTAGTCTGCGCGAGTGGGCCGGATACCTCCGGCAGCTGAGGTACCTACTTTGTCACCGGTTACTTACTTCTGGCTGCCGTCGTCGACTCCAGCCGCCTTGAGGAGGTCGTCCATGCTGGTTATCCTGATGGTTGGGCTGCCTTCTCGGACCCGCACCTTCATGATGCAGCTGTCAGTCCAGACGGCCCACAGCTTCTTCTTTCGGCGCAGCTCTCGGGCCGCGAACATGATCTCCTGATTGCGTCGCGTCAGGTTCTCTTGGAGATATACATTCCTCATGTTCTCGGGCAGTGATGAACCCCGAGGGGGTTTCGCGTCGCGCATCACTTTGCGAGCACTCCATACCTGCTCGCGTCGCTGGTACGTGGCGTATTTCACCAGCAGTGGCCTTGGTTTCTGTCCCTGCCCGACCCGTCCGACTCTGTGAGCCCTGTCCAGATCGGTCCTGTCCAGTTTGACGCCGACTGTTTTGGCAAGGTCGATGGCGAGCTGGACTGGATTTTCGGCGCTCTCCTCCGGGATTCCCGTGTAACTCAAGCAGTTTCGCCGGGAATACTGTTCGAGCTCGTTGAGCCGCTTGTCCTGATCCACTATCTGGGCTTCCTGAGTTTTCACGAGACTTTTCAGCTCCGCGATTTCGCGCTCCTTCTCCTCCACACCGAAGAGCTTTCGAACTTCCTTGCGAATGTCCTCGTCTTGGAGAAAAGCCAGGAATTTGGCCTTCATCTCCGCCGTGGCCGCGTCCATGTCCACTGCAAGCCACCCTTCACTGCACCGCCCGTATATCACTCGCGCCCGGTCACTGTCAGCCCCGGGCGCACGGCGGTCACCGGCCGGCGCACAAACACGGTGCGACTCGGCCGAGAGAGAGAGAGCGGAGGGACGGCGGTCCGCACCCCTCGACCCCTGACAGGGAACTATGGGGTGGACAGACATTGCACATTTGGTGTCACAGACCTTACTTAGGCCTTATACTGATCTTACATAGCGCGAGGAAGTATAGGAATTTTAAGCATAGGAAAAATAATTAGTTGGATTTTAGCCACACTGGCACTTGGCAGCGCTCTTAGGTTTTTATATACGGTAAGGTTGAAAAAGAGAAAACAAAACTATCCCTCGGATGCTTAACAGCCCGTAACGAAACGATGGCACGGGAAATAATTAACATTTTGTTCACATACAGAAAATGGAATTCTCAAGCCACCATCCCTTATATCTGGTCTACCCTCCCTCACACATGGGATGTTTTTTTAACGGATATTTCACAGCGATCTAATCTCATCTAACCGACCAGTGGCCCCTCTGCTCACAATAGAACGCAGGATGCGAGCCAAACAATAGCAGGCAGCCCCTGAGATTCGAGCA
This sequence comes from Amphibalanus amphitrite, assembly GCF_019059575.1. Taxonomy (NCBI): domain Eukaryota; kingdom Metazoa; phylum Arthropoda; class Thecostraca; order Balanomorpha; family Balanidae; genus Amphibalanus; species Amphibalanus amphitrite. The sequence continues at coordinate 115,895 of NW_024882501.1, read as the reverse complement.
AAAACTGGCTGGACCAGCTTCGCCGGACTCTGACAAATTAGTCCGCCATTGTCGAAAACAATGGCGGCTGCAGTCACCTGCATACGTGCATATTTGTGAGAGAAACATAAAATTTGCATTAAATACATTTCGCAGCCGCTCGTTTAAGTAGACACACCTACTGCCTGCTATACCTAAAACGTATGCATGAAGACGATGGATGGGCATTAGCACAATGAACTAGCAAGAGTACGTCTTTCCACAGTTGTTTTTATCATTATTCTCGGTGCTCTCGCATTGGACAACATCCATTACGAGCGCGCCTATAGCGACGCGCGGTGCAGGATCGGATCAAAGCTTAAAACCACTTGTGAAATGTGATATATACTTATGTACTGATACATATGTCCACCCACCGCCAGCTATCAGCTGTAGCCAATCGGCCCTGGCGCCCGTATCATGAGTGACTCACTCTCAAGTGGTTCAGTTTGAAGGCTAATCCACCGGTAGAAATAACCGGTAGAATAAAAACCCGCCCGTTCGAACGTGGCGGGATGGTGAGTCAGCCATGCTTAGCTTGATAGGTTACGTCACACCTGGCTGTATCCGTGACGCCATATTCGACTAGTCATTATCGACAGGATGGGTTTTATTAGAGCCAATAGCGGATGACGGTGACCGCAGAGCGCAGTTGAAAGCTTATCGCGGAGGCTAAAGATCTGCTGGAGAAGATGTATCCAATAGTTCTCCTAATGCAGAGTTTTTGAGAGTCAGACCTGAGACCACGGACAACCACGATCTCCAATCCGTAAAGTTTCGGAACATGTATGATGCAGTGTGTCTTGCCCATGAACGTCCACAATAAAACCAGTTTTGTGAATAGGAAGTGGGTGAGTACGCAATCTAAAACACAAGCCATTAGCTCCTATTTCTAAAGCAAACAAACAGAATCAAAACACCAGTCATCCCATCCATCATCTCGTCACTTCCTCACCAATAATGCCTTCCAGGTGTTGCGACTGACTTCTGAGCAATATTCCCTCCCCTGCCCCCCCCCCCCCCTGCCCCCTCCCCGGTGACCCGTGCCAGCATCTGTCAGGGAGACCGTCCCAACTGCGTCACTTCCTCACCGCTCTGAGCTCTCAACACGTGCCTCAGGTAATATCGGCAGAAACGGCGGCGAAGGCGGCAGCAGCGGCTCAGGCGGGGGATTAGGACGGGGAGGAGGGAGGGGGAGGGGACTGGAAGCTCAGGGGAGGAGCGAGGTGCGGGATTTGGGAGGCCGTCTTGCCATCAGTCCGCCGCATGCGTCTTTCTAATCCCTCCTGTGGCATGCCGTGATCTCGAGTGTCAGAGGAGTGGTAAGCACGTCACGAAATGTTTGGACAGAGATAGTTCGGAGGTCTGCACGTGCGGGACTTCAGGGTGTGACGTCACGTAGACCAGTGGAGTGACGTCACCAAGGACAGCGGAAAATGAGATCACAGTTTAGCAGTGTATACGTCGGCGCCACACTGCTCGGTACGCATCAGATGAATCCAGACCCATGCGACAGCACAGCCGGATCTGGTATGCGATATTATCAACAACTCGCCATCAAGTGAGCCACTATGCTCAATGCTCACCGTTCAGTACTCATGGTGTACCGGGTCAATTTAGCTGTCATCGCCAGTGCGTGGCTCAACTGCGAACCAACTTTCGCACCCAATTTATCATAACATTTACTCTGTGTGATTAGGTTCTGCGGCTTGTCAGTCTTCGATGACTTCATTTCTTGCTGAACTACATAGACTGAACTTTGCTGAACTAGACATTTTGCTGAAATATCGGCAGTCAGCGTCGAGCGATATCGAAGAGTTGGGACATACGAAAGCTTTGTGAACTTTTCGCAAGTGTACCCGCACCATGCATGGTGATAATAACATGTGAAATTAGCGTTAGCGTTAGCATGTGGTAATATACAAATAAGCGTTTGTATATTATAATATATTATAATTAGCATGCGGTATACCACATGCTAATTCATCCATCATTTCACACAATCAAACAGGAAGGTTGCCATCAGTATTGCAATCTAACAAAGCATCGCAACATCTCCCCACCCTCCAACACTTGCCGGTGTTTTGGTCACAGACCGCCAAACTGTTGACAGGGTCAAATCGAATCGATCGGGGCCCGGTGCAAACTTCATTCATCAGTGTGAGGCTGCGACGGCGCACGTGGCTTAGTGGATAGAGAGAGAGGGGAGAGGGAGAGAGAGGGGAGAGGGAGAGAGAGAGAGGAGAGGGAGAGAGAGAGAGGAGAGAGGGAGGGAGAGAGAGAGGGAGGGAGAGGGAGAGAGAGGGGAGAGAGGGGAGGGGGAGAGAGAGAGAGAGAGAGAGAGAGAGAGAGAGAGAGAGAGAGAGAGAGAGAGAGAGAGAGAGAGGGCGAGAGACGGGTGTGGTAAAGGTGAGAAAGGTACGGGCGGTTCTGCGAATAGAGCGGAGGTTAGATCGCATGGTGTGGATCTGACAAGTTGGAATTTGGTCGACAATATTTACGGCCCTTCTAAGCCCTCCGCTGGGAGACGGGGCAGGTGAAAGGTAATTTCAGTCGTCCATAAAGGCCCCACTATTCTCCGGAGATCTATGGAGAGGAAGATTTACAACGGGTCTTTAACTGAATAACGTATCGGGGCGCGCTTAATTCAATCAAGATAAATAGCATCTAAAGAAAAATAGTTGCTCCATGCGATTGGATGGATGGTAGGCTTGATAAGTAGAAAGACCAGAAGACAGAACATCTGTGTCAGGTCCCAGGGGATGCAAGGAAGGTGGAACATTGAGTTATCAAGGTGCCTTGTACGTACACCTTTGCGTTGTTTCCCGACATGTACCGGGTGGCCCAGAAAAAAAACGTTCCCAACTTTAAATCAATATTTCTCAGAAAGTGATAAAGATACAACATTGAAACTTCGAATAGTCAATGCGGCACACATTTTCAGTAAATGGTGTGATTTTCATGGTGTTCGGTAAATAACTTTTTAAACGGTTCGTGTTTCAAGCATGCCATGTAAAAATTACTTTTTTGCTCCGATGTTTACTAAAAAAAATGTGAGTGAACGGGTCACTTTCACCACGCGGCACCGCGGCCTAGAGCCATGACTTCTACTGGTAGCTAGTCTCATTGATGGTTCGGGTCTCAGGATGACACTTTCCCTCAGGCAACCACGATGGCTCTGTGCCAGCGGCATCGGAAGAAGTTTCCAGTTTTCTAACCATCTTGTGGCTCAAATGCTTTCTTGGCTGACATTCCTGGGAAAAGGTAGCTTTTCAACCAGTTTTGTTTTTGTCATCTGCTGGCAATGTTGTTTTTCATAAGCTATTCTGTGGTCTTCTGGCACAGGAACCAGTCTGCTTTAGTTTGTTTTCCTTATCCGGTCGATTTACTGTTTGATCTACTGAAAGGAGGGTAATCAGCAGTAATCCATGCACCGTGCCACTCCTGCTCGAAACATGATTTGGTGTTGAAACGAATGACATCCATGAGCACCATTTTGGCTCAGTATTTGAATATTTGGCACCTAAGTGAGACAAAAATATTTAAAATAAGAACATACGTGTTGGTTTCATTCACGTGCTCTATTTTTTATTCTTTTGTACATAACATGGGACGTCTAACCCAATCATCACTATCGTTTGACATCGGCAAAAAAAGCAAAAACGTCTTGCTTAATTCAACTCAAGATTGCCAGCTTGGAAATGATGGTATAGTGTTATAATTTGGCATACCAATACGCAAAGAAGTGACGCAAACTTGATGAAAATTTTGGCTCGTTATTTGTACTCGTATTTGATATATAGGCCTCCAAAGTTCGGAACGTTTTTTCTGGGCCACCCGGTATAACATAGTATACCTACTAGCCTGACTTCTTGCATTTTCCTTCACGTAGGTATTTAACTTCTTGCTGCGCTATCACCAGCGCGCCAGATTCACTTCCCACTCGTTCGTGCAGCATCTGGCATTTTTGGCTCGGCCCGGCTATGAATCACAAGTGTGCGCTACATCGCACACCGCTGCGTCCGCCACCGCGGAAGCTGTGAGCGTCAGACAGCCGTGCAGACCGCGCGGATCTGGTGCCATCTCCGCGGCCAATTCCATTGATCACTGCGAGCGGAGTGCGTGCCGCCGGCCAATCTGGGCCTGTTTGCCACGTGCTGCGATCCGGCCGAGCAGACTCGTCTCTGCGGACTGCTGCCACAGTGGACCGGCTGTGGCCTGGCGCGGTGGGAGGCCAAAGGGTTTGGTTTACGACCATGGTTTACGACCATTGACTAATTGAGAGAACATTACTCTGATCAGTCAGCCATGGACAATGAGCCCGATTATCTCACTTAATTAAAACTGTGAGGGGTGGTTTATCCTGAGTCGATTAGGTGGCTTTTGATATGATCAGTGACACCTTTTCTTACGTGACGTCTCGGTCAGATCCATGCTTATTTCGGGAATCTACCCACGCATCATAATTCACAATATCATACCAAGATTTCGTTATTATCACAGGATATAATGACTTCAGTTCGCAAATGGCTGCTCATGTAACTTATCTTCATCTCCCACCACATCTCACAGACTACACAGGTGGTCTTTGTACGCCATTATCTAAATCCCTCCCGCGGCCGAAGTCCATATGCAGCACGGTAACACAAATACACACGGCTATAATGGAGTCAGGGAGACACATCCATTTCCATAATTGGGTCGTAGCTGCCACCGAGCCGGTGAGGTGTTACTTCTGCGCGGGAGGTCTGGCCAGTGGCTGGTCAGTGTCGGTGTCGGGCAGCTGTGGTCTGGTCTGGTGAGGTCTGCCGCTGGCTGTGGTTAGTGTGTTCTAGTCCGGCCTGGCCTGGTCTGGTCTGGTCTCGCATGGCGCGGTCTGCTGACTAGCAATGGTCTGCAGTCTGGTCTGGTCTGTCTTGATGCTGTGCATGGCCTGGCACTCAGTAGGTGGTTGGGTCTGTCCTGGTCTGGTGTGGTCTGGTCTGGTCAGTGGTCAAGTCTGAGGTCACCGGTGCGTGGATCGGTGTCGGTGTAACTCGATCCGCCACATTCCGGTCTACAGTCACCGCCCCCCGCCGATTCAGCTCATACCGTCCCCGCCCCCGGCACCCGCACTGGGCCATTCAGGTTCCTGTCGCTGAAACAGTCACCGCAACGCCGCTGGTAGTGGTTTTCCAGCAACCACCAAGCTTCCAAGCAGTTCCCTCACAGCTTCTCTACCTACATTGTGGACGGTCATCATGAGTCGATTTCACCATGCAGACGACATTTAAACAAATACATGTAAACTCAGTTTACACGGAATTGTCGACTCCTTTAAATATGTCTATTTATTTTGTTTGGTTTCAACAAGCAGGTCTTTTGTTCCTCTTGCGTCTACTTCTAACCTTCTATTTATGTTACACTGTTTATCGCACGGTTTAATTGTGCACCATTTTGGCTCCTTTACCACCTTCATTGTTCCTTAAAAAAGAACGATGTCTATTATGTGTCTAATTTGTCCTTTATCTTTTTTTCTCTTTCTCCGCTTCACTTTTTTCTCATTTTCCGCTTCACTGTTTTCCCCTCTTTCTTATTCCGCACCCACTACTAAAAGTTGACATTGCATCATGTAGCTCTCTCGACCACACCACCAACAGCCTTCCGGTTCCCTCATATCACATCATGCTTCCTCCATATTCCGGCCACGTCACTCCATCGTATCACCACAGCATGTCAGCCACAGGCCCCATAGTGGTCCCCTCCAGACTCACATCCAGCGATGGGGGAAGGACCAAGGACCACGTCAGGCGCAGAGAAACGTGATGCTGAGCTTGACGGATAGGAGACCCCAGGCTAGATCAAGTGCACAGCGGACATAGAACTGGATGTGGTCATGACAGGCACAGGACAGGGATGGGGCTAGATCCAGCCATGACGGAGAAGTGTCAGAGCTGGCGAGTAGCGAACATAAGTCCGAATCCAATCGTGGCGGACGCGGGGCTAGGATCGTCGGAGAGTGGACGTGAGTCTGGATCCATTCATGATGGACACGTGCTGAGTCCAGCGACCAGCGAACATCTAACTAAATCCAGTCAAAGCTGACATGTGTTAAGACCACGGAACAGCGCAGACATATGGCTGGATGCAGTCATGGCGGCGGGATCCGGCGTGATCGTCCCTAGCGTCGGCCGGTCGACCGGATGTCAGAGCTGATAGAGACGCTCCACAGACCGCCGTGGGTGACAGACACGCCAGCCAGCGTGGGACGGCCACGGTACGGCCGAGGGGTGTACCGGCGGCGTGGGCCGGGCCTGGTGGGCACTGACCGCAGGGAGAGCGCTGGTCACAGTGGTCACAGCCACAGATCTGGGAGAGATGTCGCGGCTAGCCACAGATGCAAAACAGACCGGACAGTGGAACAAAGTCGTTCGCAGTGGGCTGTCAGAAATAGTCAGTCTCGCATTGGCAGCTCGAATTATATCAATTATAAGATTAGACGATAAGAAAGTGTTGAATTAGGCTATCGGCATCTTATAGATCGGTTCAATTGAATGGCGACATGAATCACTGTTAAGAATTATGAGATAAGAAAATGACAAAACAACCGGACTTATAAAAACGCAACTAGAAAAGCGTATTTAAAACGGCACACTACACGGACAGGTACGGACACAGACCGGGTCACAGGAGTTATCATGGGACGTTTCTGCGGGACATGGAGACAGGGAGACCGCGTGGCGTGGCCGTCCGTCCGCGCCGCCGCGGCCGCCTGTAGCCAGGATCGATACTGGAGGCCATTCGCCCGTGGCGCTCTGAAGGCCCGCTGGCCCACTCCAGAGAGCTGCCGCCGGTCTGAGGGGAACAATACAGGAGAAAGGCGGGGAACGGCTGGGTCTGGAGCGAAAGATACGATCGCAGAGTCCGGGTGTAGGGCAGGGATGACTCTGGAAAGTGGAACTATGGACAAAGGTGGTAGCCGAGTTATGAGCATTCATGGGGAAATAGACGTAAGAATATGCTGTCCTGTGAGGATACCGAATGATCTGATGAGAGGTGCTTACGAGAAAATGGGCGGCGGCACAGATGAATGGCAGTACAACAGACCCGAGAACATGAAAGAGGTTACCAAGTAACAGGCCTGCCAGTGTGTGCCATTTTCCAAGTATCGTAGACGATAAGCAACACGCCAGTAAACAATTCTTGTGAGGGTCCCGTTGCGTGCTCAGATTCGCAGGCACAGACGAGCCGTTTTTCATGTCGACGCCAGGGTCTCTATAAGAAATGCTCAGCAACCAACGAGGTTGTGGTGTGCAGCCGCAAAATGGAGCAAGTTTATACGGTGCTGCTTCTGAAATCCAGAGCATCCACCCATAGCATTCAAAGGCCAAAGCCGTATATTACGGTAGCATTCACGTTCAATGAAGCTGCTTAACGCACGCCCGAACAACCAAACCGATCAGCGTATTAGCCACCCCGTCTTGCATCCGGCCTCCGTGATTGACAGTTCCGAATTTGCCGGTCCCATTTCCCATGAAACCCGACCCTCCAAACGTGCCTTATACCACCCAACACCCCCTGCCCGCGAACCGTTAGACCTGTCAGATCGGCCAGCTGAGGCCGGCTGGGCCGCCCATGAGCCTTTCTCTCTGGGTTCGGCGAGCGCCGTGCGTTCGACGGCCTTGGCAGAACGGGTTGCGGGCGCATGAGACAGTGAGGGGTGTCTCCAAATGTTGTCTGCATTGCAGAGTGCAGGGATGACGTCATATAGTACCACGGCGGACCTCGATAACAGACAGGTATCGGACTGGAGAGAGAGAGAGAGAGGAGAGAGAGAGAGAGAGAGAGAGAGAGAGAGAGAGAGAGAGAGAGAGAGAGAGAGAGACAGAGAGACAGAGAGACAGAGAGACAGAGAGACAGAGAGACAGAGAGACAGAGAGACAGAGAGACAGAGAGACAGAGAGACAGAGAGACAGAGAGACAGAGAGACAGAGAGAGAGAGAGAGAGAGAGAGAGAGAGAGAGAGAGAGAGAGAGAGAGAGAGAGAGAGAGAGAGAGAGAGAGAGAGAGAGAGAGAGAGAGAGAGAGAGAGAGAGAGAGAGAGAGAGAGAGAGAGAGAGAGAGAGAGAGAGAGAGAGAGAGAGAGAGAGAGAGAGAGAGAGAGAGAGAGAGAGAGAGAGAGAGAGAGAGAGAGCTGTGTCGAGGAGTGTGGCAAATCGGTCGGGACTTACAGCGGTCATGCAGAGGACAGTAACGTTCTAAACTACAACGGGATTGATCACGATCCAAAACAGAGCATGTAAGATTCCAATGCCCAATTCAATAAACCAAATATTAATGCCTTTTAATTCTATAGCCATATTGCCAAGCAGAGGGATAACACAAATTACAGAGTCTACTCAACACAGCGACCGTAATAATTAGGTATACCAGCGATTGCTTCTGGCGATTAGTTTACGAGACATAAATCGCAACAATCCATAAATCACTGACAATGTAATCCAATATTCCGGCTTTACCTAGCCAAGCAGATCGAGTCACATATACAGTCGTCCTCAAAATTATTCATACCCTTGTTAATTTACGACATATTTTGCTTTTTTGATGAAAAGAAAACATTTTGTCGAGCTTATTTATGATTTATATATGACCAACAGGGGAATGAATAACAGCAACATACAACTGATAAAATATTCAGTTTCAGGTCTGTTTTATTCATGAATCTTTGAAAACACTCATGTTCAAAAATATTCATACCCTTGGTTTTCAGAGTTCAGTGTCTTTCTTCAGTAGTCGATAGCATATCCTTTGTTCCTTATTACTGCTTCTAGTCGGTTCCTGTAGGTGCTCACAAGCTTGCCACACGTTTCCTGTGGGATTTTGGCCCATTCTTCCCTGGCGAAAGCCTCCAGCTGGGTCAGGCTAGTCGGTTTCCTGGCCGTCACTCGGGTCTTCAAGTCCCGCCATAGATTCTCTATGGGATTCAGATCAGGACTCTGACTAGACCACTCGAGGACGCTGATATCATTGTCCTCGAACCATTCCTTGACTACTTTAGCCCTGTGTTTGAGATCATTGTCTTGCTGGAACTTCCAGTTGTTGCCGAGTTCCAGCTTCTCTGCAGATTCCTTCAGGTTTTCGTCCAGAATTTGGATATAGTCCTCCTTTCTCATGGTGCCCTGGATCCTGACGAGGTTTCCTGTGCCGCGGGAAGAGAAGCATCGCCACAACATGATGTTTCTGCCACCGTGCTTGACGGTTGGCACCGTGTTCTTGGGATTGTAGGCCTCTCCTTTACTCCTCCAAACATATGCAGCATCCATGTGTCCAAACAACTCCAACTTCGTCTCATCAGACCACAGGATGTTTGCCCAGAAGTTGGAATCTTGCTGCATATTGCCTCTAGCAAGGCTCGCCTGGCCTTTGCAAGGCCCGCCTGGCCTTTGCAAGGCTCGCCTGGCCTTTGCAAGGCTCGCCTGGCCTTTGCTAGAGGCAATATGCAGCAAGATTCCAACTTCTGGGCAAACATCCTGTGGTCTGATGAGACGAAGTTGGAGTTGTTTGGGCACATGGATGCTGCATATGTTTGGAGGAGTAAAGGAGAGGCCTACAATCCCAAGAACACGGTGCCAACCGTCAAGCACGGTGGCAGAAACATCATGTTGTGGCGATGCTTCTCTTCCCGCGGCACAGGAAACCTCGTCAGGATCCAGGGCACCATGAGAAAGGAGGACTATATCCAAATTCTGGACGAAAACCTGAAGGAATCTGCAGAGAAGCTGGAACTCGGCAACAACTGGAAGTTCCAGCAATACAATGATCCCAAACACACGGCTAAAGTAGTCAAGGAATGGTTCGAGGACAATGATATCAGCGTCCTCGAGTGGCCTAGTCAGAGTCCTGATCTGAATCCCATAGAGAATCTATGGCGGGACTTGAAGACCCGAGTGACGGCCAGGAAACCGACTAGCCTGACCCAGCTGGAGGCTTTCGCCAGGGAAGAATGGGCCAAAATCCCACAGAAAACGTGTGGCAAGCTTGTGAGCACCTACAGGAACCGACTAGAAGCAGTAATAAGGAACAAAGGATATGCTATCGACTGCTGAAGAAAGACACTGAACTCTGAAAACCAAGGGTATGAATATTTTTGAACATGAGTGTTTTCAAAGATTCATGAATAAAACAGACCTGAAACTGAATATTTTATCAGTTGTATGTTGCTGTTATTCATTCCCCTGTTGGTCATATACCTATAAATCATAAATAAGCTCGACAAAATGTTTTCTTTTCATCAAAAAAGCAAAATATGTCGTAAATTAACAAGGGTATGAATAATTTTGAGGACGACTGTACCTAAGCTAATTAAGTCGCTCACGTGGCTAAATCCAACAAATGTAATAAGCTGCTCCTAAGTATCGCAGTAATCATTAAAGTCAAAACCACTGACTGACAGAGTTGGATCATATCCCACAGTACGGACATTAAAAACAGTAAAACAGTCTACCAGATCAGACGACTGTGCAGCTACTGTTTGCTATGTTTCGCCGCTTGCTATGTAACGAGCCGCTCGATTCGAACTCGGAAAATGTTTATCAACAGCTGCACATTTTCCTGCGCAGATTTCGTGTCATTTCTGATGCCGGCGCATGACTATTTAGGACATGACATGTGGCTTGAGCATGAACGATTTCTGGAATGAAGAAATGCTACAATGCAGAGGTTCGTCCAGTGAGCACTCGTGACATTTCTTGTCGGTTTTGTGGCACCTTGCCTCTCTCTCAAAGTTTAACTTTACTTATGTTCATAATGTGCCGTAACCATTGCCGACCACTAGGCCCCTATATGCGTCGAAACGTAGGAAAAGGGAGGTCATGTGGACATATTTACCATTGCTCCCCTACACAACGAAATGGACAACAAAAAAATATAAAGTTATGAACCGAATAGAAACATATTGCTCGTGAAGGACCCATGCATTTAGACGTAATTCGAATAATCCAACGCCGTTAGCGAACAACATAAATATGGATCTAACAAGACAAGAAAATTGTAGTCGTTTCTTACAAATGCCATGTTCCATTTCTTCGCCATCTCTCACTCGCTAAAGGGCGACAGTTCGCGTTAGCCCTCATGACATCCAGTAGAAGCCATGTCGATTAGTCGAGGGAAGGGGGCGGGGGAGAAGAGGGCAGGGGTCGCCCGAGGGGACAGCGAGTGAGACGGATGACGACATGAGCACACTGGTCTGGTGTTGACAGAAAGCGTCTGGTCTGTGTATGTGTAACAGAGATGTGGGTGGTCCCCGGAACTTCCCAGAGAGTTAACTGACTCAGAGAATCACTCAGATTCGCAGACTCATAGACTGACTCACAGACTCACAGACTCAGAGCCTGATGGACTGACAGACTGAAGGACTGAAAGACTGACAAAATAACAGACTCACAGACTCTTAATCACAGACATGGTTCTCACTGAACGACTCACTCACTCACTCATTTACTCACTAACTCACTCACTCACTCACTCACTCACTCACCCTCCTATCCACCCTCTCACTCACTCACTCACTCACTCACTCACTCACTCACTCACTCACCCTCCTATCCACCCTCTCACTCACTCACTCACTCACTCACTCACTCACTCACTCACTCACTCACTCACTCACTCACTCACTCACTCACTCACTCACTCACTCACTCACTCACTCACTCACTCACTCACTCACTCACTCTCACTCACCGCCGCAGTTGTGGTGATACTCGCCGTGGCGGAGACGACTCGCGGAGGCTCTGGCCCATTTTCAGCTGTACCATTCGTGTCTCCACTGCCAGTCTCATACAATTTGTGGCGATTCGCCAGCCGATCCATACTGGCCAGTCTATAAGAAGGTCCCTGGTAGCCTGATGACCGCTCAGATCCTGAAAAGCTGGTGCCGCCGTACCGTGGCAGCGCGGAGAACTTTCGCACTGATGAACCGCCGTCCTCGGTTTTAGTTTTGTCGGAGAATTCGACGCGTCTTTGGCGGCGCTCGCCATCTTCCGAGGCGGCTTTGAACGTGGAGAATGAGGTTTTGAAGGAGGTGGCGCCGGTGGCAGCAGCGGCTGGCGCCGAGTCTTTATTGGGCTCGGTCATGGTGATGATATTCGCGGCACGAGGTATTGGTTCGTCACTTGGTCGGACACACGGGTGGAATTCGTTTTGAGATTACTCGCTGTAAACCTCTGTCACTCCGTCCGTCACACGGTGTCACTTTTGTCACCAGCTCACTTCAACCTTTGCTCAATTCACCGCCGCGCCGGCCGTATCACCGTTCGCTCACGCTGCCGGCGCGGTCACTCGCTCCTCGCGGTTCACCCGGCTCGCCACCCACTACACACTGCGCTGGCCAGCCGTGGCGTCACGACGCGACTCAGAGCAGACGTCACCGGCGACCGCCACCGGCCGGCTGCAGCAGCTGACACACGGAACAGGCCGCCGGCCCCCGAGTCAGCCGGTCACCAGTCGTGCGCTCCAGACCGGCCAGAGGCGGCCGCCGAGCGGCGATCGATCCAGAGGTGCCGCGCCGGTCAGCGACAGCCCTGCCATCTGTTGGTGAGGAACGTAACCACATGTGTGGTGGAGGGGTGGAACGGTACTCAGATGTCGCTAAGGCTGCTTCTACTGCTCGATGAGGCCTCAGGAGGGGAAGAGAGGCTGAAGCGTAGACGGAAAGGTTCAGGAGTGTTTGAGGATGAACAAATGCGCGTTCACTGCGGAAGTAGCTTGAATCAGTTTGAACCAATATCTGCATTATGATGCTCAACGAGCATTTTAAGCTCGGTATTTTATAACAAGACCGTTATATTATATTCAAGAAAAAAAAACTCAGAGCTTGATAAGTCTCCATCCGAAATGTCCCGGAAAGAGCCAAGGTCGAGCAATCTCTTGTAGTGGTGACAGTGTTTCCGTCCGGGACCGCTGGGTAGACAGCGCGGAGCAGCGGACCTCTTCTCATTCGTTTCACGAGGCAGTGAGGGTGACGCCTGTGACAGTACACTCGTGGCGTGACAGTGAACGCGGACAGCGCCGGATCCGTGTGAATCGATTCGGTGCTCGTTCTAGCTCAATCTAGCGAGGTTCGGCGCTCGTCCCTGCCCATCGGCCGGCAGCGGCTGGCTCGGTATCAGCAGAAGACTGAGAGCTGTGTTCCGTCGTCCACTGTCTTATCAACCACGCTGCCATGTCTGAGAAGGGAACCTGTCTGTGCTTCAACCTGCGGAGCGGCGCGATCGTAATCGGCATCATGATGCTAACCCTCGGAGGTTCTATCACCGTCTCGGCCGGCGGTTTTTTAATATTCCTCTATCGGCGCGAGTCCGTTCCACATGACCGGGACGACCTGGCATGGCGTCTAGCGGGCGCTCAGCTCGGTGGCGGCGCCATGCACCTTCTGTTCAGCAGTCTACTGATACTGGGCGTCAGGAGTCACCGACCAGGCCTCGTCCGGGCGTGGTTGATCTACCAGGGTATCACAAACGCGATTCAAAGTGTAATCATCGGAGTGCTTCTTGGGATTACCTTTCATGCCAAAGATAAAACGGATATATCTGTAAAGAACACAGTCGTCGTTCTTGTGTGCTGCGTCGCTGTGAACGTCATATTTTGGCAGTGGTTGAGAGTTGTGGCAAGGTATTATATGGAAATGAAAGGGCAAACAAATGATTCCAATGAATGTTAGTCGATCGAGGACAGCATCACTTTGCTTGCGACGTAAGTGTACCTTTAGCTGCCTTCTCGGAGTGAGTGGCTTCCCGTTGATGGTCACCTTAACTTTTCTGGTCGTTGATATAATCGTGACACAGAATGCATGTGTTATTTTCTCCGTTTATCGTCTATGATGTTTTTGATAGTTTATTCATGTTAACAGCCTTATCGTTTTCATCATTTTGCATCAACGGTTATCTTTTGCCCGTCTCCGCCCCGCTAGCGCAAGGCATCTCTGTCGGGAGCGAACAACGAGCGCTGCAGCGGTTCGAACCTGGTTTAGACCTTTCGCGACAGTCGTTCATGTGTGACAGAAGCTCTAAATAATTTAGTTTTGTAGTTTTTTTTATTAATTATTCATTCAAAGTTCTTAGACAAAAAATCAGGTTTTTATTATAGGTAGATAGATACCAGTACTTAACAGCTCATGAAAGCTGTGCTGTTTTTTGACCAGCAACGCATAAGCCGTACCATTCACAATGTCAATACAAGCATAACGCTAAACAATGGTATTTCATTCAAGTCATTTAAGTGTAAGCAATAGTTTGGAGTCATTAAAGGTACAGGTCTCGCGGGTTTTAGCGGTAGGTTTTGCACCTAGAAAATTTAGTGTACTTCAGGCTATATCTTCGTCGTCTTAAACTTTTAAGTGTTGAAGATGCGATCGACTTGTTGGGTAACAAGCCGGCCATGATCGTGTAAAATGGCTTCATCGTAGATCGATTAGTTTCTGAGATATAACCGGAAATGCAAAAGTGCAAAACCTACCGCTTAATCTCGCGAGACCTGTACAATTAACGGGCAATATACAGGCATTTGGGCACAGGAGAAAATAAAGCGCATCGAATGTCTTCTCGCCTCGTGAAGCGCGCAAAGTGTCAAACAAATGTCTTGTGCTGAGTACTCCACGAGTCTTCAATCATTCAAATGATCTACCGATCTCGGTTCAAGGCACAGTTACAGTGGCTCTCGACCACCTACCTATATCACAGAAACATCACACCGAGCTGTCTCGCCCGATCGACTCAACCCTCTGCGGGCGACAAACGTCTCCATCTCGCTGCTTCATCTCTTGCAGGCAATCCAGCACGACTTTGAACCATCTCCAGAACAGGATGGTCACCAATATTCCCCCGACGACAATTACTATCGCCATGGTACGGCTGTCACTGATGGCCCACCATAACAAAAAGCACAGCCCGACGCTCTGGAGACTGTTGGCGATGCCGTGGTAGACCAGCCACGCCAACACCAAGCCCGTTCTGTTCGCCATCACACCGTGAATAAGAAGGCTGTTGAAGATCATACAAATGATCCCGAATTCAGCCTGGACGCTCATTATAATAAGCAGGACACTGACAAACTCTCCAGTGTAGAGCTGGTTCTCTCTCAGGAACTCGCGAGATGCTGAAGTGTAAAGTACGAGTATACTTCCGGCAGAGACGGTCACCAGGCCGCCGAGAATCAGCATCGTAATGCCGATAGCGAGCGAGCCGCTCCGCAGGCTGAAGCAAAAACAGCAGCTCTTCTCAGGCATGGTATGGTTGACTGGGCGCTGGTTGGTCGACGGTGAAGACACACTGAACTCGAAGTCACACACGCAGCGGCTGGCAGTACTGACACCCCAAACTGCGGCTGTGATGGCTGAGACCTATCACCGCGCCAGTCTCACCGACAACTGAGTACCAAACGCAGCAAGGAGCTGAATGGACGCGCACATGTTTCGACGCCGGAAGGGAGTCGAGTCATGTCTGGAGCGGCCCGGGCCAGCGGCGAATTGCGCAACTAATTGCGCAACCGGCTGCAGTGGAACTAACGGCGTAGTAGTGTTGCACCGGGTGGCAGGCACTCGGTGCAACATGTGTAACGACGGAATTGCCGCTACACGTAATAAACTACACAGAAAATGAAATCATAGGGAAGCCGGGAGAAGCCGGTATAGTACAGGCGAGGATGGGATAATTTGGCCACCTTTTTAGAAAACGATGTATCTCTAATTTTACGGCATATCTCTGCACACTCTCAACGCTGTATCGCATTAATTTTACTTTCCTGTACAATAAACTGAAAATGATATAGAGTAACTACCTATATGCTTAAATTTTGACGTTTTCAAAGGTCTGAAACTCTGAAAATCTGCCAATTACCCCGCTAGCAGGGTTCAGCGAGTCAGCTTCAGCGTCAGCAATGACGTGTGTCTATTCGCATTCTCATGGTTGACTCGGTGTCGGATTTGTATTCGAACGACTTCGAATCAGGTCTTATCAGCGATTTTAACATTTCCGTGCACAGCTCAGAACGCGATTCCTTAGCATGCACCGTTCAATCATAATTCGCATTAACTTGTCATAGGTACTGACAGAAACTACCGACAATTCCAGTCTGTCTTGCTGTCAATCAGGCATCGGTAAAATAATTTTTGAAAGGATTGCATTCCCAATCCACATTCCTAGTGCCGAAGTGGATTGCATTCCTACTCGCAATCCCCTTTTTTCACTTGGATTGTGATCAAATCCGCAATCCTTTTTTGCAATCCTGTTGTATTATTATGTGCACTAGTGGATCTGAGGGAGGGAGGGGGGGGGCATAGGGCCGTGCCTCCATCCCCAAATCACCCATTTCTAGTACCTAGTCTTGCGAGTAATTCCTATCTAAGGCACAGGTACTTTATGGGAAATATTTTTTGCCTTAAACACCCCCACATTTAAACCTCTACCCAACCAGTGTTTTATATTTTTAAAACTCGCCCTCAAATACGTAATTTTGCCCTTCCTATGTAGTTCATCAGCGTATATTATTTTGAGCGTTTAAATTAAAAACGTTTAAGTTATTTCAAGTTTCGATGTAAAGCCCTTGATAGCAAAGAACATTAACCCTCGCCGGCACAGGCTAGTTGATGCAACCCCCCCCCCTAAGGTTTTTCGCGAATAACTCGCGTAAAAAGCGGCCGATCACGACGAAACTTTCAGTACCCTCGCATTGATCAATTTTACACGTTCCCTGAAAATTTCATGACCCTGACCCCAATGACCTTTGACCTGTGACCTCTTTTCCGTGACCATGTTTGGCCGAAATCGCGATTCGGCGTATGTCGGATCGCATTAGCCGCGCGTTTACAAGCTTTTCGTGGTTTCAAACGTTCAGACATGTGATTTGATGTTGCTCCCATACATTAGGGTGGGTTTCAAGGTCACCTGAAGGTCAGGTCAGGTCATTGACCTTTGGTGACCTCGGGTGACCTCGGTTCACTTTTTCGAGTTTTACATGTTTCTAGGCTAGTTTTTGGAGCTGAATTCGAATTTAGCAACCATTTGAACATTTACGAAGTAGTTTTGATGCCTTCGTAACATGTTACGAAGCTGTCAGAGGTGGTTTACACGTATAACGAATACCCGTCACAACCCCTACCGGTTGACCTGACCTGACCTGACCCGACCTGGTCTAAATGCTTAAAAACATCATCCCTGATCAAAACTAACACGATATTCGTGATCAGCACCCCGGAAAACCTCATAGCAGCCACACTTTACGACTTTCTAACAGGTCCCGATTTTCCCGGTTTTCGGGTCATTGACCTGACCTGGAAGGTCACCCGATGACCTAGGACCTTAAAATTGGGTATCATCGGCTTCCACTCGTGACGGGCAACACGCTCGTTTTTTCCGCGAAGCTCTAGGTCGATCAGGGGCCAAACGCGAGGGGGGTCGTACCACCCCCCCCCCCCCCCTTGTGCCGTCGAAGGACGCAAAATGGCCTGTGCCGGCGAGGGTTAAGCCGATGAAGCCGATCTCATAATTTTCAATCGCAACAAACCATTTCAAAGCACTAATCAAACACAATCCGGATTGGATTGCAAAAATTGGAAGTATGATGCAATCCAATCCGCAATCAAATCCTGTTTTTTGGAATGGATTTCAAATCCAGGTGCAATCCACAAAAAAGGAATGCAATCAGGATTTTGCAATCCTGCAATCACAATCCTACCGATGCCTGCTGTCAATATTCGAGTTTTAAAATAAAAAATAAAAAATATTAATCGAGTCATAAGTATCAATAAAAAACATTCAGACATATTTTGGGTTGTAATGCTAAAGCATTATAAAATTTAATAATACTGTTTCATTTACAAACACGAGACTTTTTCAACACCGCTGCGATCTCCTGCATGGCCGCCATCGCTGGGTCCGTTCGA
The DNA here is from genome assembly GCF_019059575.1 of Amphibalanus amphitrite. Lineage (NCBI taxonomy): Eukaryota > Metazoa > Arthropoda > Thecostraca > Balanomorpha > Balanidae > Amphibalanus > Amphibalanus amphitrite. Next base: position 97,960 of record NW_024882501.1, on the reverse strand, counting down.
TATCGTCACTCATTCAATTAGGACGGCTTGTGTTTTGTCTACAAAGACGAGTAGGTACCTACTATCTTATAGGCCTGTTATGTGGTTATAAAACATGCATATGCCGCTTTTTTCATTTGAAAGCTAGGATGCACGAAATCAGATCAATTTATTGATTTCATGAGTTTATATGGTCACGGCGTAAGAATCTTGCCCCGCCCCACACTGCCATCGCAAGCCACTCAATGATCGATCTATTTTTGGATCACCGCCGCGTAGTTTTCCCAACTAAGATGTTTCCGAGCTCAAGCATAAGAACAACAAAGTAGGTGCACGCTGAAATAAGCTTACCGAGAGTCGTTTGCTCAGCCAGGCACCGGTCCAGGGATTCCCAGAGTGTTGACTCTTGGAAAGATTACTTAAATTGTTGCGCTGCAGTCGGATGAGTGATGACTGTGGTCTAGGAATATAAAACGGCTTAAGTATCGACCGATCGTTCACCATCAAAGTGCTTTCACACACTGATACGCTGGCGGCCCGTGAATGAAGAACACACCACCCAGCATGAGTTGCGCACATCCACCGCACGCACTTCTCTCCGCACTCTACACCTCTCTGTGTCTCTGTAGGTACCGCACTGCTCGCCGTGACGAAACTCGGGTCAGTGACCTCTGGCCGGTCAAGGTCACCACACCGACCAATCCAGGAGGGAAGGGACCACCGCAGTCGGCCGGCTTCCTCCCACTATTGACGCAAAGAGGCGAAGGTTTTACGATTCGCTTTTTGCGCGAATGCTGTCTTCTGCTTGCATGTACTGGCTACAATGCCGACCCGGACATGTTGTCATTTTCTTTCAAACAATAAAAAGGGAAAAAGAAACTGAAGTCAATAACCATTGAACGCATTCTCTGGGCCACCACATATCCGTATTGCCGAATTTTCATCGTCAATTTTTAACAACTGCCTATGGTTGGCGATCGCCTGTAGCTAAGCTAGAGCTCACGCCGCTTCAGTTTTCCATTTCAATCAGTAGATGGCGTAGGACGACCGCCTGAATCTAGGCTAGCCCGCACTGCTTCTGTTTCCCATTTCAATCAATAGATGGCGTGCCGTTAGGCGATCGCCTGTAGATAGGCTAACCCGCACTACTCTAGTTACATATTCCAATCAATAGATGGCGTTGGACGGCCGCCTGTCGGTAGGCTAGCCCGCAAGGCTCCAGCTTTGTATTCTGATGTGTAAATGACCGTTGTCACGTAAATGCGTTGTAAATACGTAATGGTTGTAAATAGTGTAAATACGTAAATGCGTTCAAGTTCCATCTTTGTGGTTCTCTGTAGGCCGGGATATAGTAGCACAGTCGAGTCATCAGCTTACCGTCTATTCGTTCTGCGATTTTTTATGGAACAGCGGAACGCCCGTTTCTATTACGCTATTCGTGTAGGTAAGGACCGTTCCGTGCTTCTGTCCTCAGGATACTGAAATCCTTCTCCTCCACGCCGCAGCCCCCTTCCGGGCTGGACAGGCAACTTTATCTCATGCGGGCTGCTCCCTTGGAGCGGCACCGCTGCTCCCGAGGGAGCGCACCCCGTAGCCGGCTGCAGTGAGTGCCTTGGGGCTGGGTGGCCTGTCCTCTGGACGGGCTCAGCCCCGGCGACTCACTAGGGTGCCTTTCCAGACCAATGTCTCCCCCTATATCCTATCATCCTGAAATGGTCTCTGGAATGGAATATTCCGGCTCTGAAATGGTCTCATTAGACCGAAAGGGCCTAACCCAACAAAACAACAAACAACAAACGTGTAGGTACCGTCTTGTGTTAGTGATTTGAATGGAGCAGCGATATTATAAATGCCTTCGTTTTACATTGACATGTAGCACATCTTATTAGGTATTAGGTATCGACGGTTCTACATGACGTATTGTCGTGCACATCTAGCGAACTGTGTCCTACATTGACCATTGACCGCACTAGCCAACCCAGCAAACGCATTGTTACACGTTACATATCAATATGTATTGCCAACTCTCTACAGGCTCAAACTCTGAATCGTTCGCTCAGAATCCTGCTCCTGCGATACAAACACAATATGGTCTCCGCGGGTTAGCACAATCGAGGTTTCTAGTGAATGGAGCTCGCATAAGTCATCCTACGCCCAGCTCGTCACCCTTAACCCGCGCCCCGCTGGGGGGGGGGGGCAGAATCTGCCCCCTCCCGTTTTTCGCCAATAACTTCTAAACGCGTTACGCCAGCGACGTCAAACTTTCAGTACCTTATCATACATCAATTTGACACGTTCCCTGAAAATTTGAGCGAAATCCGTCGGAAAATTTTTGAGAAAATGACGTTTTAGTGACGTCATGTTCGCCATTTTCGCCTCAAAAATCGCGAAATTTCAAACGCCGCTAACATCTTCATTTTTAAAGGAATCAAGACGTAACAAAAAAGGTTATACGTGATTCTACTTTGTCTATCAAATGGCTATCTCGGTTTTTTGAAAATTTTGGATTTTGGCCCAATTTAAAAAAAACCGACTTTTTTGGGAAAATAATTATGAAATCCAAAATTTTGAGTATATCGAAAAAACCGGAATACATGTCAGAGAAGTGGTCTATGTGCACCTACATACCAATTTTGAAAAGAATCGGTTCAAAAATGTGGGAGTTATTCAAAATTTTATGACGCCACGACACACAAAATTTTTGAAAAATGATTTTTTTTTGAAGTTCTAGACCTCGTACGGAAACAAAAATAGCACCATTCGACTCGCCGTGAAAAACTGCATCAGATAGACACCTTTTAGGCCTTAACAACCAACTTCAAAATTTGACCCCACTTGACCTGACCTTGACCTGACCTTGACCTGAAATTCATCCAGAGGTGGTCCATATCACTAATTGAGTGTGCCTATTGAATTCTATGAATAAAATGACCCATTAAACATGTGTCGCACATGCCCTTTTCTATATTTTGTTTTTGGTGACCTGACCTGACCTGACCTTGACCTTGACCTTTGAATGATATTGTATGCAACGAATATTGTCTTGGTAGCCTAAGAACACATTTTGGGCAATCAGTCTCAGTCCATTCTTCGGCAATTACGGTGCAAGGCCGATACTGTAGAAACTTGCATTTTGTACCCTTGACCTGACCTTGACCTGACCTCTGACCTACTTAAGCAAAAAAATTTGAGCCCCTAAGATTCGCCTCGTTGAGAGCTTTCGATTGCCGTTTTCCCCGTCTTTCTACGACCTTCGTTCGGAAGTTAGACAGGGGGGGGGGGGGCAGAATCTGCCCCCCCCCCCCAGCAGGGCGCGTATGGCTGAATAGCCCAGCGGGGCGCGGGTTAACGCAGCCTCTGTTACTGAAATCCTAACCAAACATACTTAGGTACGAACAAGTGCACACTCGAGCGCATCATTAGCTCGTCAGCACATCACTATTGTACTAGACAAAATGGCGGCCAAAAGACGCGGCCGCCGCCGACTCGTAGACAAGTAAAAATGACGTCATAAGATCACACTGAGCTCGACTGCGCCGGTGACGTCACCGGCGACCGGCTGTGACGTCAGCGGAAGAGACTGACGGTAGCCGGTCCAGAAAGTCGAACGTGGCCAGCGCCGCCTGCTCCTGGGGCCCGTAACGGAAGAAGAACTCTGGCCGGTTCATGATTGGTGGACGGAAGACGGGGGTGTAGCGGAGAGCGCCATCTTTCCTCCGGGACACTATAGCCAAAAGAGAAAGATCTGGTCAGATCTCTAACGACATTGTATACAACGAAATCTCTGACGAAATGTAACAAAATCGTAAGTTACATAAATCACAAACACGTAGAAATGTTCAAATTGAGTCGATAGATGCATACAAAATTATTCTGCAACAAAAGAAAACTGGCAAAAGGGAGCTAAATCAATCGACTTAGATAACATAGCAGTTGTGATCGGTGCAGTGGACGTGCCTTGTTTTCGCCTGCGCTGCTGATGCAGCAGCTTCAGGTGCTGATAGTCGCCAGCTGACCGCGGTGTGACGTCACTCTCGCTGTCCGACGAGGACGAATCGGAGGAGCCCCGCGTGGCCTGCATGACGTCATACAGCTCCGAACGGACCTGGAACAAGAAGCGAGGCCGTTAGAATGGAGGAACTATCTATAAGAATCTTGCGAGGAACTACAAGTACAGCAGTTGGAGTAACAATAGTTACAGAAGACAAATTAACTCGCTCCGGGACTTGCTTAAAGTTTAGTTTAAACAGGGCTCTGAACAGAATTTAGCTTTCAGTAGTTGCGCAATTCGAATGATAATAAAATACAATTCAGTCTAAAAGAAAGTTTCAGGTCGCGGTTTGAATCTAACTTTGCCTCCATCAAACAAAAACAAACTTAGTAAAGCTTCGTAAAAGTATTGGGACTGAATAGCACTTCTTTACAGTACCTGTCTCTCACCTGCGCGTTTCCCAGGTCCAGTCGGCGGTCGACGCGCACCCAGCCGGTGTCACAGCCCTCCCGCCGGAGTCGCGGCTCCAGCGGCGGCGCCTCCTGCGGCTCCAGCGCCGACATCCGCTTCAGCTCATCAATCAGCTGCCGGCTGGTGGCGCGCCGGTGGAAGCTGGTGACGGCGCCCTCGGAGACGATCAGCGGACTCTGTCGCGCCGCAGGCATCTCAGCCGGCTCGCTGACTGTCCGCTGCAGCTCGCGAGTTTCCCTCGCCGACACTCCGGCTGCCTCTCGCGAGTCGGTAGAGCGGGAGCCGCGCAGACGAGGGATCCGTGAGCCGGGCCGAGCGGCGGCGCGCGCCGGAGCCGGCGGAGCGGTGGCGCGGCGCTGCGGACTGTCCGACCGTGGCGCCGGCGCCGGCTCTGCTCGCCGCGCGCCCCGAGATATCGCCGACTCTGAGGAGCTCCGGCCGGCGATTTTGGAAGACCCTGGATGAAGCCGCCGCAGCAGTTTGGGTGAGGGGAAGGACGGCTTGGAGGCGACGGCAGCGGGCTGGGCCGGAGCCGGTGGGGGTTCCACTGGCTCCGGCACCGGCCGAACCGCGTCCTTCTTTAGCCGTGGGGTGAGTTTGGGAGATGTCGGCGGCCGGACGCGAGGGATGTTGTTGGGCGCCGATCGCTTTCGCTTCCCAATGAGAGGACTCCGAGGGATGCCCGACTTGACCTCCTTCGTCGTCTTCGGGGAAGCTCCTGGTGCAGACAGCGATGTAGATGGTGACACTGATGTAGAAGTGGACGACGATGTGGTCATCGAAGCAGACGCAGACGAAGGCGTTGACGCCGAAGCTGCTACCGGTGCCGACGCTGTTGATGTCCCTGTCCTTGAACTCTCCCTCGCTCCAGCCCCAGCTCGACATCTACTCTCAATCTTCCCTTTCTTCTTCTGCGCAACTCTCGCTGCCGGCGGCGTGTACTCCTTATGGTTGGTAGAGATCTCCGCCCGGTACACTATCACCTCAGGGGCCGCCGCCGCGACGGGAGACACGACAGGTTTGGGCGTCACAGTTGGCACAGTTTCACACACAGGAGTACTCGGAGCAGACGGTACTGACGTCGAAGGCGCAGACGATGGCGGCGACGAGGAAGAACAAGCAGACCTTGGCGCCCGCTCGGGCGTCAGTGGGGACCGCTCGCCACACCGCTGCGCCAGCCGAGCCAGCTGGATCGACGAGTCGAGCGCGTCGCGTTCGTCATAAGCTCGTTCAGTCGTCGCCGGCGGTGCGGTGACGGTGGTGGCTGCCGATGTGGCAGACGATGTTGACTGATCCATGGCCGTGTAAGAGGCAGAGTCTGAGTCGGTGATGGGCTCTCTCGCCTGCGCCGCGTCTTCTGTTTCGCGTTCAGCGATGTAGCGCTGTTGCTCAGTGATGAAGTTGAGCATGGAAGCTAGCGCCAGTTCGCGGTCGGCGGAGGACACCAAAGGTTCGTCATCACCCTTGGCTGATGCCTCGGACAGTGCCAGACTCTTGGAGCTCTCATACTTCACGAGACGGTAAAAGTCCCGGGTGAACTCCGTCTCGAGATTCTCGGGCCGTTCGTCTTCAGAAGCGACGCTGGCACAGGACATGGCGTCACTTCCATTGGAGTGCCGCTTCAGATCCTCCTGAGCCTGAGCCTCGAGCCGACTCTCACATTCGGCACTCTTGAGGTCGTTCTTATCATTGAAGTCGAGGACGGCATCCCTGAGGTCGGCAAGACTGATGTGCTCGCAGCTGGACCAGCTGATACGCAGGTCCGCCCCGGGCGAGGGCAGCGGAGGTGGGTCGTCCGAAGGGTGCTCGTAAGGCCACGCCGGCAGCCCGGACGGCCGCTGGTGCATGTAACTGGCATTGTTCCACAGACACTCGCTGGCGTCCTCCTCCAGTTCCAGGATCGCCTCCTGGATGTTTGGGAAGGAGCCGACGCGGCTGTAGTCACTGCTGTCCGCCAGTCTCTCGCTGCCCGCTGCTTCATCCGTCAACTCAGACCGCAGCTCCTCAGCTGAGAGGTGCAGACTCCAGTCCTCCATCTCTCGAGCCTCCAGACTGAAACAGTTGCGCCACAGTTCTGAGCTGTCGTCTCGCCATGGAAGAGCGGCCGGGACAAACGCTGAGGTGGTCGGTGGGCTGCCTCCCCGCTCCAGACTGGCCTGACCGGCCGCCCGTTTCAGTGACGCCGCTCGCCGGGTGTCGAGAGTTGACACAGCTCCTAGCTCCAGCGTAGACGATGAGCGTTCCGGGGCGCGGCCTGACCACGGTCTACTGGCTGCCGCCTCAGCCGCCCAGCGTTTGACGCACAGTCTCGAGTCAGACCGGCACCGGTGTACAGGCCGCGGCCGGGCCGGTACCAGGCAGCTGTGACGAGCCGCAGGACCCGTCAGAGGCAGGTACAGAACGTCCGACTCTCCGGCAGTCTCAGCGAGTAAGTGTAGTCGCCGGCCGGGCCGCAAGGACTGACGCAAGGCCTCCACGAGACAGCGCATATCCTCGCTGTCACTGGAGCTCACTGAAGCGGGCCGGTCCGGTCGCTCGGACTCCGAGAGAGCACTGGTGACAGCAGCTGACGCCAAGGGCCTCCCATCCTCTTCCTGGACTTCTCGCACATCCTCTAGCCTGGGTCGAGAGTCCGACGATGTCTCAATACACGCCGGGCCCGGCGATACACCAGAATCAGCCGACACGTTGGCCTGTACGTCACTCGACATGGTAGAGTAACCCTCATCGCGGCCCTCCTCGCGGCGTGAGTCCTCTCGAGAGGCTGGGCTGGCGCCATGCGGTGGACATGAGCTTGCTCTCGCGCCAGAGGAGGGAGGAAGACGCTCTGAGGTTAGCGCAGAGAGTGACGTACCCGCCGGTGACGGCGAGAACTCGGACGGCAGAGGCGGAAGCCCGAGTGGCAGGACTCCCAGTGTGGCACATTTCTGCGAGTCGGTCAGGGCAGTGGAGAGGTGTAACGGTGACGGCACTCGGTTTGGAAGAGAGGTGGCGCCCGGCACCGAGCACTGTTCCGATCCCAGCTCTCTCAGTAACCGCTGCGCCGCATTGGCAGAGTCCGCCGCCTCACAGAGCCGGCGTATCACATCACTGTCCGCCGCCTGGCGGCCGTCTGCCGAACTACAGCCTGCCGGCGCGTCCGCCGCGCGGCGCTGATCGCTGCTCGACTGATGCAGCCGGCAGTTTGTATCACCCGTGTGACTAGTGCACAGAAGGCAGGGGGCCGGTGCGGCGCCCTCGGAGAGCAGCCCGTCCAGCTGCGACCAGCGCAGAGGCTCCGATGGCGGCTCCTCCCCGCTGCTCCCAGAGGAGCCGTAGTGCTCCTCCAGGATCCGCCGCACCTTGGCGCAGACCGCCGTCAACTGCTCGTCATCCGATGAGCCGCCTGACGGGGCCGGCGCCGGCAGCTGCGAGAGACACAGAGTTCGTCAGGGGCGAGAGAAAAAACATCGGCGATTTCACGGCCTACTAATCATCTCATCGGCAGCGTTTCCCTTTCATTAAACAGCAGCTAATTGCCTTGAATAGGAACAAAGCCTGTCAAGCGCAAACCTAATTAGCCGGAAGAGAGATTTTCAGGAGGAAGAAAAAAGATTATCGTCTTCCCTATCACCAGAAAACCAAGCCTTTCGTTCCTGTCAGGCATTTCAATTTTCAATACAACCATCATAACTCCTCACAATGACTAGGTCCCCGGCAATGATAACGCACAATATCTGCGAAAGCATTTCATTAGAGCCATCATAACTTCTGATAACGACAAAGACCAACGCAATAATAACACACAATGCCTGAGACTCACACACTCTCCCTCGGTTCGTATTCAACACAGCCCAAATCATTCCCTCTAAAACAGCCAACAAACTCGGTCACCACACAAAACAGTCGCATCTTCACGCAGGCGGGGTATCATATAAGAGCTAATATTCCCGGAGCTGTCTCACCGTTGTCTGTGACGTCACCGGTGGTTGTGACGTCACTGGCTGAGGCGGCCTGCCGAGCAGGGTGAAGAGGACGGCGTTCTCGTGCTCCAGCTGGTGAACACGCCGCCTCACTGTCTCCAGACTGTTCTGCAGCGACTGTGGAAGAAACGGCGAGGGTTAGACGCTTAATTGGCGCCTGAGAGAGCGAATGTGGCCAACTAGTAAACAAAATGGGTTTGTGGAAACGTGCAGCTTGTTTGTGGGTTAAGTGAAATAATGGGTGGTATAAAATGTTGGTGCGACTCTGTAGTTCAACAAAAAAAAAGGTGACGGGTGACGAAGTTAGAGTTTATCGCGTCGCAGAGCTTTTAAAAGCCACACAAGGTAACAAACTGGCTTTGTTTTGATACCCGATTCGAGCAGCACGTTTGGATTTTAGTTTCTCTTTTAATGCGCTTCCTTGCAGAACCTGAAACTACAAGCGCCGCACGCTAAACCAGCGTGATTATCGTTGAGTGGATTCAGGAAACCAGTTAAGTTACGGTGTCGAATACTGTAAAAAACGAGTTCATGAATTATGAATGGCTGGCTGAGCGCAGTGAACGACCCAGGCTAGCCGGGCTTCATTAAACCGCGAGCACGCGCCCGGTGGCACCCTGACGGAGCCGGCCACTGCGGCACGGCGGCGGGCCGGGGGCACTGCCGGAGCCACCGCGGCGGGCCACAGTGAGTCGCGAAATTGCAAATGAACACATGGAATATGCATGATCCGACTTAAACAACCATAATTTAGGCACTGCCTAATGCCAAACGACCTTAATGATATCATCAGAACGCGCCTACTATATGTACATGCGCATGCATTACGTTTGCCTCAGTTTGCACTCCTCCCTTATCCATGCAGTGGGGATCGGCGATAAGCGTTTTCCTTACACTGCTTTTGGTCGTTAGCCGGCTCCGACGCATGCTCGACTGTGCAAATATCACTGCGAGTTTTACGTGCCAATCCACACTATTAGCAGCCGGACATAAATTGCGCCCGAGCGAATCGTACATTTCGGTAAGGGATTTTGACCGCAGCCTTTGTCGCGTCATATAATGCAACTGCCGCAGAAAAAGCGTGAACATATGACAATGGCATCACATCCGGAGCCACAGAAGCTTGTGGTTGTGGGGAAGCTTCGTCATGTAAAATAAGCCGAAGGTCTAGCGACAAGTCACCTTAGAATGAATGGACGATTAGGTACCTACTTATGTCACAAAGCAAAAATACCTTTGCGGGTGAATCAAGAAAGTCGGGTTCAAAGTGACCGCCGCAAAACGTCATGGTTATGACTGATGGGAGAAGACATGGGCGAGAAAGGTCTGATGTGTGGAATCTTATGACGAGCTGAACTGTCCCGTGAGTCATGAACTGCAGGGATAGTTATTTACATTGTCGTCAGCACCAGTTAGTTCATTCAGAAATACCTCTGTCTGCATGAAGGGCTCACGGTTCGATAAAAGCTACAACACTTTCATCCGGTTTAAGAATGACAGACGAAGAGTAAAGAGGGAAGGGGAGAGGGAGAGTGGGAGATGAGGGAAAACTTTATCTAATGCTAGATATCTCAATACCAGCTCCTCACCTTTTGCCTGGAGAGGGCTTGGACGATCTGGTTGGCGACGTCGTCCAGGCAGCGATCGGCGCGGCGTTCCAGTTCATCACGCTCTGCCTCCAGTGACCTGACCCTGACCTCGAGGTCAGCTCGGCTCGGCGACCCAGTCTGGAAAGAGGTCAGTAGTGAAAACATACGTCCTCCGGTACAATAAGCGTCAATGCGACATTGCTGGGTCATAAATATGTTTGTGCACTTCAATAGTAACCAAAATAAGCATAATCAGAACATTCTATCCAGCGTAGCAATAAGGCAGAGGCCGTCGTAATTTAACAAGATACATGACGAACAATCACAGACGGTTTAGTTTCCGTGACCCCCGTTTTCCCTGCTGACCTCTGACCCTTTCATTGGTAAATTCGGTTGATTTAATCTGCCACCCGTAATCATACCACGCTGAACTCTGACCTTCAATGTCTCGGAAAACGCTCTTGGCCTCTGGTTTCTCGCAACATTGACATAGTGGAGACAAGTCTGTTACTTGTTGTCAGCGACTCAGCCCCTGTTGTTTATTGTTAGATGTAAGCGCGCCCGCTATTCTGGCCGCCGCTCGTGACGTCACTCACTGACCGGGCGGTCAGGCGGCCCGGGCGGTGTGTGCCGGCCGGCCGATAGCCCGGGGCGCGGCCCAGCCGACCTCGGAGGCGGCCGCGCCGGACGGAGGCCAGTCGCGCTCGGAACGCCACCCCGTAGGTACGGCCTAGATTGCCGACCCTTGCACACGGGCTCTGACGGCACGACGCGTCTCTGGTGACGGGTGGGTTCGGACTCGCTGCCGACTCAGTGCACCCCGACACCACACCAGACGGAGTCATCCGCGGGTGACTCCATTGCACTCTGGTGTCCGTCCGAATTAACTTGTCCCCCACAAACTTATAACTCGAACATATCTGGGCATATCAATCTTGATTATTGGGCATTATAGTTCCTCGTTGTGCATTGTTAATTTTTGGCACCGTATATCTTGTTCTTCTCTACCGTTGTGCTCACGGTGAATACAATTAACTCGTGTCATATTGCATCTGGGAGAGGGCCTCGACCGGCCTAGCGGCCGTCATACCATATTTTTTTATAACGTAATTCGGCCAACGTTTTTTCAGACATAGTAGGTACACATACAGTCCACTTACCAGCCAGAATATCTCAACATAGTCCTCCTGGGGCCGGATAACTGTATCCTATGGCTTAGCTTTGTCTTATCGGCTATCGTTTTCTCCTATTACCTATTGCGTAGCATTTCAAATCCTTTGGTCTAGGTTTGTTGTTTCGGTTATCATTTTCCATTACCCGTATCGAATAGCGGAGCCATGTCAGAGGCACAAAAGGTCGAGACGTTGAAACAAAATCGGTCCAGAGAGCGAGCCAAGGCGACCAAAGGTCTTCATAAGCTGAAAGCCGCGTACCAGGCGTCTGATGTTGATTCCGACGACCTTGCTTACCTGATACACCTAGGGGAGAAACAGCTATCGACGCTGGAGCAGCTAGGAGAGGCCTTACAACAGTATGAGGTCCCCGATGACTCTAGCCACGTTTCTGAGCTTGAAGAAGCGATCTTCAAATCCAAAAGGCGTCTGGAAAGACTGGATAAGACAGACACACCTCAGCCCAGTGTGGATCAGCGCGGCAGTTTCAAACTTGACCTACACCTCCCTAAATACAGCGGCGACCTGCTTGCCTGGCCTGAATTCTGGGAGCTCTATGCATCTGCGGTCCACCGCAATGCTAGCTATTCCAACATTGAAAAGTTCGTCTTTCTGAGAGGACACTTGACGGGAGAAGCCGCCAGGTCCATTCAGGGACTCGCCACAACCGACAAAAACTACCAGGTAGCTATTGACATTCTCAGAGACCGATTCGGAAAGGACGGTATCAGAAAGGACACACTGATGGCAAATTTGCTTGCTCTGCCTGCCGTGTCCAATCCTGATGACCTGAGAGGGTTGCGGCGTCTCATAGACGACCTCACCGCAAACGTTCGAGCACTGGACGCCCTCGACACGCCCTCCGATTCTTATGGCGAGCTGCTACTACCGGTGATGAAGGGCAAAATCCCTGAGACATGGAGGATGCAGTGGGCCAGATCTCGTAAAACAGCCCCTACTGAGGACGGGTCATCAGAGTTCTCCCGCTTCATGATCTACCTCCACGAGGAGATGAACTTGCGTGAAGAGGCCTCCCAGGTCCCATGTCAGAGGGGAAAGCCAAACCATGCAGAAAGTTCTCACCAATCACCCACTAAGTCAGCTACTAGCACGCTGAGTTCTCAACGGGTTCAGATGGTGACTAAGCCTAAATGGAGGTGCCAAGCGTGTGGACAGGGACAACATGGCCTTGCAAAATGCGACCAGTACCACCGAATGAAACCAGAGGATCGATGGAGCGTCGTGAAGAGGGCTGGACTCTGCTTCCAGTGCCTTGGACCTCATCGAGTTCGAGACTGTCAAAGCAGACGATGTCCACTGTGTCAGGAGCATCATCACTCATCTCTACATCGCGGGGAACGGGAGACATCAGCAGCACCTTCGGCATCGGGGATAGCTCCCTATGCATTCCCGTCTCCACCTCCTCAAATCCCAAAGAGTGTAACGGGGATAGCTCCCCATGCATTCTCGTCTTCATCTCCTCAGCCATCAATGGTTGCAACCAGCCCAACAGTCGACTCAGCTCAAAGGACTGACCTGCACTCAACACCACGAAGTTGTCGCTACAATGCCATCAGCCGGCACAACAATCAGTTCTTCCAAACCGCCCTGGTAAAAGCTTCAGGCCCGAAAGGACACCGGCTGGTACGAGTGCTATTGGATGGCGGATCAGACACCTCTTATGTGAGGACATCTCTGGCAGAGGATCTCGGTCTTCCGATCCTGAGAACTGACACATTCGCATGTGTGGGTTTTCAGGAAAAGCTGGAAGAGCCTCGGCCATACCATCGAGTCCAGATCAACCTGCAAAGCCGATTCGGAGACGACCCAGTACAACTTGAGCTATACAGTACAGATCGGCTCTGCTCAGCGCTGTCATCCAGCAGCGACCATCCCGACTCTCTTCAGCTACCCGAAAAGATGGCTGATGACTTCAGAAGTGGACCAGTCGACATACTCATCGGCATTGACCAACTGTACGACGTTGTCCTCTGGGATCAGATCGAACTTGACGAAAGACTTCGAGCCATCGACACTGTCTTTGGTTACGTGCTGCACGGCCACCAGCGAGACCACCGCACAGACCAGTCAGACCATCACACCTACCATGGTCTATGCATGGAGAAGATGTGGGATCTTGAAACCATCGGAATCATACCAGAGAAAGACGCCGTCGCAGAACCTGATTTACCCAAGCCGACGTGGAACGAATCAGAAGAACGGTACCAGATGGGGCTGACGTGGAGGTCAGATGCCAGACCAATCTCCAACTTTGACGCTACAAAGGCGCGCACATCCCGTATGAAGGACAGACTAGGTGAAGAGGCTGTTGTCCAGTACGAGACCCAACTCACTGACTTGTTGGCAAGTACTATCATTGAACCCATACCACCATTCGATTACAGTTCCAATGAGGTGCCACCCAGGAACAACTGTCACGGTGGGGAGCCCACAGTGAGTCCACCTGAGTCCCAAGGCGACTCAAAAGAAGAGTCCAACACTCACAGTCAATCCTTTGACACTGTGTGTGAGAAGAGTCGTGACCGGGCGGCTACAATAGCACCAGCAGGCTCAAACCAGCCTGGGACTGGCGACGGGATAGTCCCCGCGCCGACCCAAGCGTTGAAGACTGAAAACGACCTTTCGCACGCATTTTACCTTCCACATCGTGGACTCCACCGCAATGGGAAGCTTCGGATAGTCTTTGATGGCTCGGCAAAGGACGGCACGGGTATCAGTCTTAATGACTACTTGGATACCGGTCAAAACCTCCTCTTAAAGCTACCTGCAGCGGCCTAATGGTCAGCCGCTGACGCTGTTGTAATTCATACACTGAGCAAATGGCAGCGAGAGATGGAGTGACTCGAGACGGAGATAGCTCTCCGCTTATGTAAATCACAGCTATTTGAAATATGCCGCTCTCAGAACTTATATTGCCCACTTATATGACTCACATCGTTGCCTTTACAGTTCGGCATCGCTGCCGACTAGCGTTACCGATTTTCCCTTACAAGTGCCCATGGATTAACATTTGTCTGATGCCCACTGCTTGACCCACCTTGTGTCGCACATCTGACAGAGTGTTTTGTTTGCTTGACCCACCTGTGTCACACAGCTGACAGAGTGTTTTGTTTGCCATCAGACTCTGACCACTTCGCCATGTCAGCTCTGGAGCTGGTGGATGGGGAGGCCACCGCTGCCTACCATCTGGAGCGGACACTCCTCAAGGCCCAGCTGGACCCGGTCGCCCGTGTCTTGCCACTGGGGCGGGCCTTAACCCGCAAGATGGGACGCAAACGCCATGGCCTTATGGGCTGAGACCGGTGGTACCAGCAAGACGGCATCCATTTAAATCGGGACGGCTATGAAAAAGTGGCGGACGCTGGATCATTCCCGGTGTGGCTGACGCTTAAACCAGAGGCGTAAGCGACTCCGACGTCAGTGCGCGCGTGATGGCGATGGACCCACGTACGGACCAACCGAGTGGTAGTGGGATGTGATACGATGGGGAGTGCCTGACTTCTCTTTTGAGTACCTATGAGAAGATGATGTTTAATTTTGTTTGTGTGAAAGTTGTTGAAATGCAGCGTGCATTTCAAGATGGGGAGAATGTTACTTGTTGTCAGCGACTCAGCCCCTGTTGTTTATTGTTAGATGTAAGCGCGCCCGCTATTCTGGCCGCCGCTCGTGACGTCACTCACTGACCGGGCGGTCAGGCGGCCCGGGCGGTGTGTGCCGGCCGGCCGATAGCCCGGGGCGCGGCCCAGCCGACCTCGGAGGCGGCCGCGCCGGACGGAGGCCAGTCGCGCTCGGAACGCCACCCCGTAGGTACGGCCTAGATTGCCGACCCTTGCACACGGGCTCTGACGGCACGACGCGTCTCTGGTGACGGGTGGGTTCGGACTCGCTGCCGACTCAGTGCACCCCGACACCACACCAGACGGAGTCATCCGCGGGTGACTCCATTGCACTCTGGTGTCCGTCCGAATTAACTTGTCCCCCACAAACTTATAACTCGAACATATCTGGGCATATCAATCTTGATTATTGGGCATTATAGTTCCTCGTTGTGCATTGTTAATTTTTGGCACCGTATATCTTGTTCTTCTCTACCGTTGTGCTCACGGTGAATACAATTAACTCGTGTCATATTGCATCTGGGAGAGGGCCTCGACCGGCCTAGCGGCCGTCATACCATATTTTTTTATAACGTAATTCGGCCAACGTTTTTTCAGACATAGTAGGTACACATACAGTCCACTTACCAGCCAGAATATCTCAACAAAGTCAAACTGCCTGTGATTGCCGGGTACAATCGAGCCTCAGCCGTCATACACCGCGCTGCCCCAATGCCGTGTCATTTTCACTCGACGCCGCTGACCCGCGACCCCGACCCCCGGGACTTCGGGACAGTGAACCTCCGACCTGTGGCTCCCACGGGCCAAATCTCCTCGCTTTGTCCTCCGTCGACTGTGATCACGGCACTGCGACTGCACCGATCGATCGACCAACACTCTTTGTGCCTTTGTCGGGGACCAGGCCGACTAGTGATCATCATCATGTCGAGTTGTGGCCCCATCCCGTCCGCCGCCCGCCGCCGCCGCCGCTATCCGCCATGGACTCAGTCGCCAGAGGGTGTCTAGAATTGTGCGTCCGCCGCGCGCACAGCCCCCACGCTCATCGCCGGCTATCAGAGGCGGTTAGCATTGACGAGCGTCCAGATTTCACGACGGCCCCTCGTAACTTTGCCGACGGTGAATTAAACATGAAGACAATCGCCGAGAGAGGGTGAGCTTGCTTATAGCGCGGAAAATTCTGCCGGCTGGAGATAGGCCTATTCTGGGCGGATGACCGCACGGCTTGAATGAACGCCTGCCAGAGGGGCCGGCGTCGGCACGAATCTCGGAAAGTGCGCCACTTTAGACTGTTTACATCAGTTAGAGCTCTGGGAAGCAGGACGGCCAGGAACGTGTTCCGCATACGGCTGGAGATATTGCAGGGTTATGGACAGAGCTCTCTGATGTCGATCTCACAGTTTGACGTCAGTGAATCATCGTGCTGTCAGTTCAGGTGTCAGTTTTACACACTCGGCGCACGGTCGGAGTCGTAAACCTCGCAGCCGTCGGTGCATGGCACGGAATAAATCACATCATCGCCCTAAACCGACATTTCACGGCCGCTGCCATCAAACGCCGTCAAACTGCGACGATCACCGCCGCATTCACCATAATCAGCCCTCAGTCGCTGCGGATCAACAGACGGTCGTAAAACTCCGCGAGACCCCTCCCCTCTCAACAGCCAGCGCCACTCAACGCCAGCTGGGTCAGAACTGCTGCCACTTCACGGCAGCGAGACACCAACTCACACCCAGCCCAGACCAATAAATCCACCAAACTCTCCACCGCCTACCATCTCTCAGAGGGCCACTGGTGGTCTCTTCCGGACAAAGACGTTGCCTCACGAGTCCGAGGCACGCGCGCGGCTCGTTCGGAGCCGAGTCGTCGCCGGTGCGGTGCCTCATTTATCAG
The DNA here is from genome assembly GCF_019059575.1 of Amphibalanus amphitrite. Lineage (NCBI taxonomy): Eukaryota > Metazoa > Arthropoda > Thecostraca > Balanomorpha > Balanidae > Amphibalanus > Amphibalanus amphitrite. The sequence goes on along the minus strand of NW_024882501.1, from coordinate 81,268 downwards.
CAGACGCTCACGACGGGCCGCGCACCGCCCCGACGGGAGAGATTCACGCCCGTTCTTCCGCGAACGTCGCGTCGTCTCCGACACGGGCCCGGTTCTTCGTACAGTAGACGATGGGGACGGGAGTAATGAGAACTGCGTCGACCGCGTCGACCGCGACGATCGCGGTGGCGACGGTGGCGGCAGCGGTGGTGGAGGGGAGAAGAGGGCTGTAATTTAGCTACAAGCGTCGGCCGCAGCGTCTGCCGCAGTCGTGGAGGTGGAAGCGCTGGCGATGGAAACGGCAGTGGCAGCGCTTGATTACGCCCTCATGAAACGTGTTACGTGGCGCCGGTAGTGGCAGTGTTCGACCCAGCCTGATTAGACGTGAAAAACCGAGGGTCTGGGCGCATCCAACCCGCTGGTTACAGGATTGTGTTAGCATCGTGACCGATGGATTCCGCTGGACGGCTACCATTTTTGGTATACAGGTCGTGAGCTAGATATTACGACTGAAATGAGTCATTGGAGGACATCTGCGCTGCTGCATCGTCTGAAATCCGCTGATCACTCTGCGACGAGTTAATCCTTCCCATTCATTACATGATTTAAAAGGGTGGATTGATGTTGCGGCGCTGCCAAATACGTAGCCTTTAATTGTGTGGAAGTTTATCGGCCGATCTCAGCCACGGAAAAGCGAAAAATGTATCACCAAATCGCCAACAAAAGCATGTAATTTCCTCGGAAAACCATATAAACGATCGTATATTTTCTCATAAACCAATTTTACACGCACGCTATTCGTTTTAGTGCCCAAAAGTGTTAGACCAAGACCGGACAACTACATGTTCACGAACCACCCAGACCCATGTTCCGTCCAATATCCTGACTCTTCTCGTACCGTTCACGGCTGTTCCCCATCATGTGGTGCTGCGGTCGCCCGGAGGCGTCGCCTGAGGCGTAATTAGCCGTCCGGTAATTGGGCGCTGGAGTCACGTGACCGGTGCGCGAGACAAGTGGCCTGTCGGCTGATTGGCTGGGACAAAGACAGCGACCTCATCGAGGGGCTGGTCGATATGTCACGCACTCTTTGGGCCTGTCAGCGGCGGACCCTCGAAATTGCGCCGGGCGCTTTAGGAGACAGAGACTCCAATCGACTCTGGCGTTGCACATACCAGGGGATTATCCATAGTCTAAATTTTAGTGATGTTGATAAGTAGCCATGCCTGCAACCTATCCTCCACCTCTTTGACACTGTTTGAAAATGATATATTCTGATTCAGCCCAAATTATGCACACCATTTTTGTTTCCTTCTGTGTACTTTTCCTCTTCTGTGAACAGTAACAATGAAAACATTTCACTAAGTGATGATCTGTTGATAATTACCGGCTACCGCAGCAAACTCACCTCAGCAGTAGAAGCTGCCGCCGCCTGAAGCCTCTCCAGCTGACCAGTCAACTGGTGGACCTGACCTAGCCAGCACTGGCGCTCCCTCTGCGAACGAACAGGGAACGCATCCCAGGTCAGAGCGAGGGAACCGGCCTAAAACCCCACCCCACGACCGTGTCAGAATCGAGACCACCCAACATAGATGAACGAGGGCACGTGTATGGAGTGTGGTTGCCAAGCAGCGTGCTTTACCAGATGCATATGGTTAGGATAATTAATAACAAGCCGGTTTGGCGGGCTCCGGCTGTTGGGTGGCATTACAATGACCGAATGCAGCAGCCAGCAGTCACGACATTTTCATTTTTCCCCATTTAGGCCGGAAGATACGATCAAACCTGCCCTGCATCATGAAGAGTCGGTTTTCAAATGGCCTGCCACCGCGGGGCCGACTTTTACACCGCCGTCGCCGTCCGAGGTAAGACATCCTATTTCTCCGCCTCTGACCCAAATGGTGGTCACAGCACGCCTAAATTGTCGTCGTCTCACCGAAACGACTACCCTCGTGGCCGGCGGCTTCCCCGAATTCCTATGGTATCCATCATACCACCCCACGCATTACGTCCAATATCGGCCAGCGGGCGGGGGTCCACCGTCAGTTGAGACCCATTCCGGTGATATTTTATTAAGCCCATGTGTCGCCGGTAGCAGGAAGTGCCCAAAGGGGGGGCACGGGTCACCGCACGCACAAAGTAGCCGGGGGAGGAGGCACGCAAACCACCAGGGGGCACACGCAGACCGCAGGCGCACCATCGGCGCTGCCGAGACGCCCCATAAACCACTGCGGCAGAGACAGCGCCAGCGCCCCCGGACAGCTCTTCATCATTGGGATTATCATTGGCTGCCGGCGGTGGCATTACCTAATTGGCGCCCGAGGGAGGCGGGCAGGTATTAGGGCGACCCGGGGGCGCCTTAGAGGAGCCGATCGGCTTACCGGAGCCGGCTTACCGCTCGCGCCGCCCGCGGCGGGCCTGAGAGGGCCCCGGAGATGTCATCTAAAACGAATCAACGCGCGCTACCCCACAGGCGATCAACAGCGCCGAGCTAAGTCGGCAGAGGCGCCGACAAAGAAACGCTGGATCCAACGCGGAGCGGGCACCAAGTCAGCAAAGCCGGGGCAAAGTCGACAGCCGACAGCGTTGACAAAAAAGGACAGGCTAACGAAAAGGGCAGCAACACACTCGACAGGATGCACAGGTCCCACAAGAAACTCAATCTCCCACAAGATAGGTACACGGAGCTCGTACATTCAACACAGTAAGACCTCGGATATGACTAACCAAAAGGCATATCATATCAATATACAGGTTCAGAGAGCCAAAAGATCTCATGGAACTGACGCTTTATCACTCTAAGCAATGCAGCACGGTGCCGTGAACCCACCTCATGTGCCTTGACGATAGCCTCCATAGCCGCCAGTTTCCCCTCCGTCTCTGTCCTGGCAAGCTCAGCCGCCCGCAGCCGCTCCTCCGACCTGACGACAGACGCGGCGGGTCACACGAAGGTCACGGAGCACACAAAGGTCACGGGTCACGAGGCCGCGGGTCACCACAGCGCGCGGCAGACGACTCCTCCGGCCGGCCGACCGCCGCGCTGCCGCCGAGCTGATGGTATACTTCCCGTTCAGAGAGATTGGCAGCGGCGATCTCATCTCGAGCGGACGGCGGCGGCGCGCCTGACAACAGGGCGAGCGCGGCGAAGCGAGTCTGTTCACTACCCGTCTGTCGAGCCGCTGCTGCTACTGGTGTCTATGGTGACACCAAAGGACAGATATACTGTCACCTCCGCCCGCAGCAGTCAGACTAACAGAGATGTCCACTGTTCTGTCCTCGCCCTATCTCAGACACTGACCAACTCCAGTGTTGGAGATACGGGTGAATACCGTTCCGTGTCACAGGCTGACCGGTCACCCCGACAGCTCACACCTGCCCCGGCAAGGTATTCGGATAAAGAGGGCAGACAGCTGACCCTGACGGCAAGCAGTTGAAGACTATGAGCCCGTGGTAGAGAGACTGTAGAGGGTTAGTCAGCCCAGCAGCCGTCGATAGAGAGACGGGGAGACAGGGTTACCAGCCCATCGAACGACTAACCAGATGAGACACATGGAGTAAGGGATTGTCGATGCACTACGCCGGTAACAAAACTCGTGCGATTGCCGCGTAGCTCGGTTTATACACGCGAGGGGCAAACTTAAAGGTGCTGGAGGAAATAAGCTAGACATATCGAAAAATCAATATGCAATACTGGCGAGAGAATGACAGGGCAGCACGTAGTGATGGCATTGCAAGCAACATGTGGCATGGCAGAAAATCAGAAATAATGGACCAACTGACACAGAGCACAGAGCACATGTCACCATAAGACACAGAAAAACACAGGTTGGAGAAAACGTCATCAGCTATAGCCAAAAATGCAGTTCAGCCTGAATATAGACAGGCGGCTGGACGGTGGACAGTCGGTCTTTCACGATACGGGGATGAGTTCAGCTCTGAAACTCTTCGTCTCCATACCACACACGCGGATTCGTATGATATATCTCCTCATTCTCTCCGAGAGCCCCAGTAAAGTGATTCTTCTCTCTGAGAAACGGCCTCTCACTGCTGCCTCACTTTTGAATCTATTTACTCCGCGAATCCTCCCGACAGAAAGCGAATTCGGAGGCAGGCAGAGCTGGCCAAAACGGCACCGTCTCTGCTCGATTTTTACATCACAATCTGGCGTCTCCTCTGTCGGAATCTCTATGATGTGTGGCCGGTCCGCTCGCGTCTCGCGCCCCCGCGATCACAGATGAAACTTTACGAGCGGCGCGAATTTCCGGACGAATTTCGGATCGGCTACTCATCATGTCCAAATTGGCTAACTTTACGGCATAGGAAAATTGCCGGCTGCATGGAGCGTCCAATAACTCACGCCGTGTGATAGATCGAGTCGGCGGGCACAACGGTGAAAAATGGATCGACGACGGACAGGGCACGACCCGCGATACAAATGTGCGAGAACGGAAAACGATTTCGGTGTAAAAGGAGTGTCAGCGCTGAAATACGCCGCTTAATGCGACACTAAACGCCGGCTACTTTTCACCAACTAGACTGAGGGGATTGCAATTTGGCTAATAAATTGTAAAGAAACTTAAGGAAAAATAAACGGTAAGTAAACATAATTACCTACGCTCACAACGCCCAATAATCTGTAAAAGAAACAAGATTTAACGCAACGTATCACAATAATCTATATCAGACTTTGTGAAATACGCAGCACGCGAGCAATAAAATGCCGTCAGTTTTATCTTGCAAGACAAACTAAGCACACAGCATCTGGAATCGGCCGAGGCAGACTCGGCGGTGTCACTGACCTTCGGAGCTCATCCTGCACGGAGAAGATGCGGTCGCGGCAGCGGTCGTTCTCGACGCTCATGTTGTACGGTTGGCGGCTGTGACGGGCGCGAGATTCTCCTGCTGTCCTCTGCAACAAAAGAAAAGGCTCAGTTAGTGCGACAAGTTGTTACGAAGCACCTCGAAAGCAGTTGTTTGCGGGTATTTACAGTTAAAGTGGCCGGATCGTGTCCATTTGGTATAAATCAAAACCAACGTCGGGGTTCAATTTTTTAACAGCGAATTATAGACAACTATGAATAGAATGTGTGAGTGAGGAGGTTATCGCTCCGGAAAAAAAATAGTTATCGTGAGTTGGGGGTCGAATTAGAAGCTGCCTTTTGCCAAAAAAAAAAAACTGCGTAAGCAGCGCAGCAACAGAATCCCGTTCCAGTATCGCTGATTTGTGGTGCGGAGACATCGCAGACAGCCTCGTCTCAAGCATCAAGGCAAAACGACAGTTGCCTTTCGGAACAACAGAGCAGTTCTTTTGCTCACCCACTTAGTGCGGGCTGCACGTCGAAAAGAGGCCGCAATCTCAGGTCACCCGATATGCATCTGGCCGTCAACAAACATTGCGACATCTGCCGTTGTGTCACAAAACAACATCTGGAAAGGAGGTCATCTCATACCGCATCGATCTCACGTAGCAACAGAAATATCCCACTCGACCTTCACGGATCGCACATTGCAATCGGGTGAGTCTATCGGCCGCAATTCGCGCCTTGCATTTCCACACTTTTTACAGCTCAATAAAAATGAAACAGATTGCCACGAGCCAATCAGATCCACGTGAAAAACATTACACCGGTGATCTTAAGCACCTGTGCCAATGACATTGCCATAAACCTCCGAGCAACGCTACTACGAGGCGTTACACCATGGCTGCTGTCCGGCCGGGCCGAACAGCTGACCGCAGTTGGCAGCTTGCCAGCGCCCCAGGCGGTGAGGAGCGGGTCACCGCAGGGGGAGGGGCGCACCAGGCGTGATTTATACCCTGCGGCGAGCTGAGGGCGGCGACGGCATCGCCGCAGGCGTCTTCATGGCGCCGAGGATGGAGGGAGGAGTCTAGGGGGAATCTAGGGAAGGGCGGGGCGGGGCGGGAAGCAGGATGAAGTGTGGAGATACTGACCTAAGAGCGTGTCTGTTGCGTGAATCAAAATGATTTGTGAGGAGAGAAATGGTTTGCTCTCTGCTTTATTTCGCTGTCTTGACAAGATACGTCATGTGAAATGTGTTGCGCCGTCATCATCGCGGACATGGTGACGTTAGAATCACCAGCGACGAAGGCCCAAAGTGTCATGGGGGGAAAGTACAGGCCCATTAAACGACCGAATCGTGATTTGTAGAGAGACGAGAAGAGAGGATCTCCGTCCAATGCTAATCAATGGAAGGCCGGCTGAAAAGGCATAGCAACATGCAAGTTAGTTCGAATGGAGTTTTAATGCGGCAGAAATGATTAAAGCTTTTAGCACCGTATCGAAGATGATTAGCGTGGTTCACTTGGAGAAAAACAAGCTATTAAATCCTGATTTACGATGTTTTTAGGGACTGACTGCAATGGGACTTGGTACGATGACTGCAATAAAAGTTCATCAGGCGATCTTTTTTGTAGATCGATCAGCGCAACCCCTGCCGCGGGCACTTCCAGCCAGCCGGTAACCGTATGTGTCACTGCTGACAGCCAGAGAGAGATTCAATGCCGATTGCTGATGAACAAAGCACACTGCCGAAAAAGGAATGACGAGAGAGGCTTGCCCCATTCAGCCGCCGCGCATTTACTTCCTATTTAATCAGTTTTAACTGACACTACCGTGCTTCCTGATTGGCAGGGCCCCGATCTAATCAACTTAGTTACGCCCTCTGGCAAACGGTGACGGGCTCAGTCGTTCAGGCGTAACCTCATCTCCACGGAGAAAAAGCTAACGTGATTGAAGAGTAAAAAGAGGTGGGGAGAGAAAGGAATCCACTTACAGGAAAACGAATTAGATACCAACAGGTAAACTCATCTTCGAATATTCACAAGCAAATATTTCACACTTTAATACAACTCTAACCGCAACGGCTTACATTAAATTCACGATCAACTATACCGACGATGATATAAGAGCATCATTCAACGTATTGGCTGATTCAACGCTGCGGCGTGGGCCATCCATCCCCACGCCTGAGGGTTCCTTCACCACCTCCTACTAGCTCGATGGTGCCGTAGTAAATAACCCACCCCCATGGATCAGGGTGGGCCGCGGCGAGTCTGACTCACAAATCGATGGTCGACGGGTGGCCCGAGTCTGAGTCACTCCGTACGGGGGGCGGGGCGGCACTGTGGTGGTACTATAGCGGGGTCAGATGCGCCCTCGGGCGGCCCGCAATGGCCACACCGAGGTCAGATGGAGTGTTTGGGTGGTACGGTCTGGGAGGTCGACTGAAGGCCCTCGTCAAGTAGTCGCTCGTATCCTGGCAGACGATAGTCATGGATCGCTGACCACCGACCTAAACACCACATGAATGCAAATGGTTTGTTATGCCAGCGTGTGTAGATGCACAAACAACTCTCTTATTTTCATCCACACATAATCTAAATAGCTCACAGCAGAAACCGTTATTTTATTATGCAGACGTCTACCTGAACAGCCACTTGTGTTACGTGTAACGGAGTTTTCATACGGCCTATATCCCGAATAACACTGAATAGGAACCGTTATTTTAGGGGAAGTTGGGGCAATGCCGGAGTTGGGGCAAAGCCGAAATTCGAGATATTTCGAAAACCGTAAGACATGGATGCCACCTGTCAGTGATGCTCTGAAGCTTAAGTGACTACAATTAACGCATGTTTGTTACGAGTCGTCATTCGGAATACTTCGACTGTGAGGGCGCCAAGAGCGTTTTCAAGGTACGTTTCCCTTTTACTACATGCGCCTTTGAAGCTGCATTTCTTACTCATTATGCTACCGTTTGTCTGGCCAATTCGGTCAAGTAATCTTTAGCATGTCTTTGCATAAGTGTGCTGCCTATTTGAAATTTATACAGCACGTTGAAAAGTTATGGGCCTGCAAATGAAAGTATGGCAGGCTGGGGTAATGCCGAAAACGTGCGATTACGCACGTGTTAAAAGCACGCTACGTGGACTTTACTGCTGTAGAATAGCAACGCGTATTTTTAGTCACACAAATTACACTTTCAACCGACACAACGGCCTGTTACCTATAAGGAATGATTTACCTGGCATGTTCTTATTATATCACACAATTATAACTTCCAGTGTGCACCGCGTCCTCAAGCTCTTAAAACGCGTGTCAGCTTTGATCAATTCTGGATAAAGTTTGAGATAAAATGGCAAAACATCAATGTCGGCATTCCCCGTAGATCATTTCTCCCATTTTCGGCTTTCCCCGCAGTCCGGGGCAACGCCGAAAAAGTCACTTCTTTGATATTTTTAGTTTGTGCGCTTAACGGTATGCGAATTCATCAAATGCGCCTGGTATGTTTGAAAGGCAAAAGACTGGCCTCTCGAATGACGCCAACAAGAATAGCTTATGTTGTCTACCTTGCGTGCTACGGGCGTCAGAAAAAAAGTCTTCGGCGTTCCCCCAACTTCCCCTATTATTCGGACACCATACTGGAAAGGGCCACCGCTCCCTCCACTAAAACGCCCTCCGAGTTGTTGGCAGGAGGGCGTGTGCGTCAGCTGTGCGGGCGGGGCGGGGGGGGGGGGGTGCTGTTGTCTCGCCCGGGGGAAGATTAGCCGGCACAAAGAGAGGCGGGACGCCACGCCGAGGGGAGAGCCGCGACCGTCGGGTGGTCGGCGCTGAAAATCCATCATCGCCGCAGCGGGGGTGGTGAAAATGGCGCCGCCACTTCTACCAGACAGCCGGCGATGCCGGAAAACTGCACCCTTTTTATGCCTGTCAATAGCAACTGCCAACTGATTTTCAAGAATTTATCGTTGTTTTCTTCTTCTCGTTTTTGCCCGGCTTTTCTGAGAATTTAGTAGTTGGTGCCGTGAAACTTATTTCCCGTTTTCATTGTTCTCTCTGCGTATCATATGCTCCCTTCGACTGCACGCTAATCCAGATGTTCAGCAGCTATGAATATATTCACCGGTTCGCGGGGTCGTCTGGCACCCTCTCAGTCACATGAGACACCTCTGAATTCGAGTGCATGCATAATGCGGTCGACTTTCCGCAGCCGGCACCGGCGCCGGTTATTGAAACTGAGGTGATACCCACTGAGGCTCATTCACATCACTCGCAGTTTCAGTTTCAATTAGGCCGGTGAGATGATCCTAGTCGCTACCCTCCAGCAGTGACATTATGAAATTCAGCAGCATACGGGTATTCCGATCCGCCATCCAATTTCTTGTAAAGACGCAGCGGACCGCATCGAAATATTACAATCCTCGCAAGCCATGGGCGCAGCTGCGAGCCAACCCATTCCATATCACCAAAAGTTTTCAGCTGTCCCCGAACGGTATGTGATAACGAGCTACAGCCATCCGAGTGTAACCAATCCAGCGACAAAGTTGGACGGACGCACTCGGAGGTATTTTAGTTACAGTTCTCGGTTCAACATCTGGAATTCCTCACTACGGTGAGCCACCTGCAGCAGACCAAACTCGTCCGGCCAACTTTCTTCAACATGCGTGCAGTCATTCGCGGGGCGCAGCGGGTGACATGATTGTTGATGCTCCAGCATGAATAGCACATAACGGCCTCACACGGCGCTCTGTTCATTATACCACTCACGACTCCCGTCGCATGCCGCGATACATTAGAACAATGACACTGGAAGACCATTAGGCCACTATGCGCCATCATTAGGCGTCTTTTGTCAAGAAGCTGCCATACAACTCCCGATTTTATAGCGCTGTGGTGTGCCGCCGTTTTGTTTTCCGAGAGTCACTGCTCCCATCATACGCATTCGGCGTGGCTTTAATTTCGTCCGAAAACTACCTCTAGATTAGCAAAAGATGTATAGTCGTAGAACAATAGTGTTCCTGCCCAAAGCTAGCGACCGGCTTCCCACCGCAGACGTCGAGCATTGCCTCTGGCTGTTCCAGTCCGCATAAGCGGGAATGAACACTCATGAAACTCGCCCAAAGTAATGAAACCGCCAAGGAGCGGCCGGATTAAATGGGAATGAGAAGATCACAGAGCGAGAAAGTTGGACAGAGGGAGATGAGCGGAAGAGGACGGAGCTCAAGAGGCAGCAAAGAGCAGCTGATGAAACGAGAGACGCACAATGGCCCAGACGGAGACAGACGCGACGTGGATGACGGAAACTGCACCCTCACAGGCTGACAGCGGAGAAGGATATTTAAGAGGAAGTGAAAAAGCAAGGGAGAGATGAAAACATTGAGAAAAAATATAAAGGAGATAAAAAGAAGACGAAGAGAAAGGAAAATGAAAAAGAGTGGAGGAAAGAGAAAGAGACGGAGACAGGAGTGAGAGTGTGAGTGGAAGAGAGAAAGAGAGAGAGAGAGAGAGAGAGAGAGAGAGAGAGAGAGAGAGAGAGAGAGAGAGAGAGAGAGAGAGAGAGAGAGAGAGAGAAAGAGAGAGAGAAAGAGAGAGAGAGAGAGAGAGAAAGAGAGAGAGAGAGAGAGAGAGAGAGAGAGAGAGAGAGAGAGAGAGAGAGTCATCAAGCACCTCACTCACATAGTCCGTCGGTACTTTGTTAGTGTCAGCTGATCACAGGCGTCATGTCACGTCAGCAGTACCAAATACGGTTAATTCCCGTACTGTCACCGCATTAGTAGCGCCCACCGAGGCTGTGCGGTGCCAGGTCAGCAGCCCCAGGGAGGGCCATGTCACTGATGGACGGATCGGCGCAGGAAACATGCCCCGCCGGCCAGCACACGACGAAAAAGGCGTTGGACCAGAGACAGTGGTGCCAGAATGGAGGGTGCGGTGGAGATACCCCGAGCGCGGACGAAAGGATGAAAGGGAGGAGGAAAGACGGCGATGAAGAAAGCAGAAATTGTGGGAAAAGATGCAGTATGACTTCGTAAAATAGTTTGAAATATGACAACTGCATTCATACTTCGTCGGGTAGCTTGTATTGTATCAAATCAATGACTTGGCCTCCCGAGTCTTACAAATCGCCCACAGTATATAACCAAATATCGCGCGAAGAGGCGGGACGTTCGACCTTGCCTCATTGCCCTCCCCCAGGCTGTCAGAACCAATCCGCCAGGACTGGCACTGACCACGAACTCATGACCAAAACCGCACCGTGAAACGGCCCTTGACCGCCTCCAACGGTCTCAAACGGCCTAAACCGCCTCCACCGGTCTCAAAAGGTCTCTTTTCGGCCCACCTGGCCTTCCCATACAAATGCCGAGCTGACTCGTCCCGACAGTCGTCCGCGGCACAGAGCGCCATATGGTCCTGTGGTCCATGGTCTATGGTCCTCTAGGTCCTTTCCACGGGGCGACAAGGTTAAACACTAGACATGTCATCCAATAGGGCGAGTCGAACCTCTAGCAGAGCGAACGAGGCGAGTTAGACCGATCCTCTCCCAGAACAGGTGGGCGTTTACACCAGTCCTTCCCCAAGGGCAGGTGAGGTTTCGCAATTCTATCGAGGCCACCGAGGCGGTTCGGGAGACTAAATTGCCAGCGGTCGGTATGGCACCCGATAGCGCTTATCGAAAGTGCGCGACCTGAGTGGTGAAATTGTTATTTGCATTGCTCTGGGAGATATCCAATTCGCGATAATTCCTAAATTGAATTGATTTCGAGCTTACGTAAAGGTCAATGTGTTTCGATCAGACTCGTCTGATCTTGAACTAGCTGCTAAGAGGTAACGTGACTAAAATTCCCCGACTTCCCTGAACCCCAATATCGCCGTTTGCGATGTGGTGAAGCCTTTCCGAGTTCCCAACGACCCCGTCGGCAGTGACAGCGGTCCCCGGGCTGGGGCCGATCGCCAGCGGCGAGGGACGACGGCGCCACGTGGAGCCGCCCCTCCACACCACCGTGTACGCGAATCGATCCCGTCCCGGCGGCGCCGCAGGGCAGACAGGGGACCGGTGCCCTTCGCAGCCCTCCGCAGGCGGCCGAGCGACCGCCGCCGCAGGCCAGAGCGATCGCGGCGCCGGCCAGCTCCCAATGCAAACTAGTCTGCTCATCGACGCGGAGGCTGAGCACACACTCGACGATAGTGAACCCGACCAGCGCGGGGTTATTGCATTTGTCGACAAACGGCTCTATTTGTCGCGTCGACCGCCGGCGTCTGTGTGTGTATGCAGAGCGGAGAGACGCCGGAAAGCGCCGGTCGGGGTGAGCTGGATGGGGAGGTCAGAGAATAGAGTGCACGCTCCCATGTGGACAGGCCGCCAAATTCCCGGCTATTCCCGCAGGCATTAGTGGGCTTACCGGGCTGTGTCTGCATAAGGGAAACACAGGAATCTCTTCTGCAGACGCATTAGCGAGCTTAGCGTTATATCGCTTTGGGAGCCGGTGACAGCCCTGGGGGACCTGGCGACCCCTGTGTCGGAGACGGGGGACGAGCGGAACGGAACAGGGAAGGGATGGAGGGAGACCCACACAGCGGCCAGCCGCCGACGCGCGCCGCGGCTCACAACAATCCATCGCCGCCCCAATCGGTAGCTAATGCCGTGAAAACATTACCGGGCACGAACTGGTGCCCTGCGGTACGCCGCCCTCGCCCCGCGGACTGATCGAACGACAGTAAAGTCAGAGGAGGGAGACTCGAGCGGAGTGGAGTCATGAATCAGTGACTCACCTGTCCAGACGGTCAGGCTCCACTGCCATCGACGCCCGTAGGAGTCGATCGGTCCGATTGTGACGCTGTCGGAAACGATGGTCTGGTATCTGAATCAGTTCCTTTCTCAGAACTTTTGGTCGTAAAATAATACCAATCTTTCGCTGTCCCTGTCAGACTTGCTACGTATCTTCTGTTGCTTAAATTTCTGTTTGTTTGTATCACTTCAAGTTCAAGTGCACATCTTCAATCTCTTACCACACAATGCCTCACACATCTGTTCCAAAAGGTGCACACGTACCTCAGGTCCAACGAACCGTCCATTCACACCGGCCTCCACCGCACGCCGTCCTCGCCACCCGCCCACTCGACCGAACACAACCGCCCACCACGCCACGCCGCCGAGCCGGCCGTGCTGCCGCCGCCGTGCCGGCGCCACGCCGCTCGGCGCCGTAGTGGCCTCCGACGAGAGGCCCGCCGCCGCCGGCGCGACGATCTCGAGCGGTCGATAGGTCCGCGTACGCAGGGCCGGCGCCACCGACACCGACACTGACTCCGTACCACTGTCTCTGTCACCAGCTCTCCCGCTGCGGCTGGTGCTGACACCGGCTCCACGCAGTTGCGACTGCCGGCGACGCGGCGCCGGTCCCCAGCCGCGGAGACCGCCATCGGCGCGCTGCCATCGTCAGGGTGTACGGCTAATGGATTGTCCCAGATGAACAATCACATCGTAGATCAGTGCTGTGGACGGCTGCGAGTGGCCGCCGGTGCTTCATCATGGTTTGGTTGACTGGAAAATGCGTCCTCGGACCGTTCTCGGCCGGAGTCGGCCTCACAATAGCGAGGGGTGCGTTTACCCAGCGTCAGACTGAGTCAATCCGGGGCTCTGACGGCGGGGATACCGTCTCAATGGCTCGCTGGGACATTCAGATTGTGAGTTTACGACCTTCACCGAGCTATCCGTTCCTGGGAATTTATATGCAAACTTCAGGAATTGGGTACTTGACCAGAAGTTGGACGACGTGCTACACATGATTTGACCCGAAAATCGTAAGGTCTGCCGAACGTTACCGGCACCTTAGACCCCATCTAATGGGTTTTTCATGGTCCGTCCGTCCCGCCCTGCCTTCGAGAGCATTCCACAGCTACCCCGCCCTTTGAGGCGTGGCATAATATTGACAGAGTTTGACAGTCGGGCGGCCGGGACCTCAGCGGACCTCGGAGGAGGCCGCGCGGCGACCGTGGCGCCACCTACATCACCGTGAGATGAGCGCCAGCCCGCGAGACGTCACCTAAACTGCCGCAGGGCATCCGTGTCTTCCCACGGGACAGGTAATGGCCTGTGACGGGCCACCACGCCCGCTGAGAGCCCATACGGCGCCGCAGGAGGAGCCGTGTCACCACACACGGCGGAACTAGGTGAAACGGGATCCGCACGGCGTTCCACACTGCACACCTCCAGATGTCATGTGAAGTGTGAAGTGTAATTGTGGGTGGGCCGGCTAGAGGCATTTGATGAGACGTATGTATGTAGATGTCGGGATTTACATTTCAGGACAGTGCGTGGGAGGGCTATCGAAAAGATAACCCATAGGAATAGGAACGGCAAAAATTGAAGAATAGATAGGCATGCCACGTAGAAACAGCTCAGCTGAGAGCTAAGCTCACTGGAATATCAATGGATCTCGTATCGCCAGTCATTTTATGCAGAGATCGGATCGACAAAGGCTTCGTCTGGCTGCCAAGATTCACACCTGCAGTGTCAACACTGTCGAATAACTGAATGGGCCTGCATTAAACCAGAGGCAGGTCCGCAACCATGGCTCACATTGTGTCGAACGGCGGAAATGTTCTGCCTATATGCTAATGCACGCTTCAGCCTTCACGTGGCTCGAGTCACCAAAGCCCGAGCACCGATGCCGTCAGGATAAGCGCCAAAAAATCGCCGACAATTGGCTTGATTACCATAACAAAGAGCGCGTTTGGCGAAAGACCGACCACCCGCCGAATGGAACGTTTGGACAGGTACAGTGACGCAATCATGGGCGGATCGGTTACAAATGAGCACCCCAGTGTCAAACACCGGTCATCAGACCTGCCCAAAACGCGACACCCGCGCACCACCATCGCCAGCGCGCACGAAAGGACCGCGGTCGGCTCGACGTTCTGATTTGTCATGGCTCCAAAAGAAGAACGCCCAACCGTCATACCACGACTATAAGTTACAGATGGTTCCGGCGATATTTCAAAACGAGCTTGGTCAGGACACGAAACAGCCCAGCGGGACACGGGCCCCAAATGGATCGACACGAAAAAAGCCGACCGATGCCTTTGCCGGCCTTCAAAATGCCACAACACACGACAGTGACGAATGCGGGAAGATTACGAGCAGATTGAATGTGTTGCCTGTCGGTGTCGCAGCCTGCTATCGCTGCGGCTGCCGCCGAGGTCCGGCATGGAACTCATGCTAAGGGCGCCATTATTTCTGCCACTGTCGACCAGCGCATGAATCACCTTCAAATCGTCCACACCATCTCTCCTGGTAACAAATCCAACCACTCGCTGAATTCAATCGTCAATGGCTATCAACCGTTCATTCATATTTCTCCTGCCAGCGCGTCTCGGCGGTCAGGCGAGGCCACCGGCCGGCACCTTCACACTACGAAGGCGGGCCCGCGGCAGCCCGGGTACACTCGCCGGCCGACCGGACCAGCATTGAATGACCCAAGGTGAACAGGTCTGACGTCGGCTGGTGAGACGAAATAACACCACGGAGAGCTACGGACGACGGAACCACACAGCGACAGAGACGGAGAGAGGAATCAAGCTGTGGCGGCTCTTCCGAGTAGCAAACGTACGGCTTTGATCGTGTTTTGTCCCACGGGCCGTTTTTTCGCTGTCTGCTGTCCACTGAAAGCTGGTGACGATGAGTGAACTAACACTAAATATCGTGACAGAGTCAGAACAGAGTTGAAGAGGCCAGTTTTTACGACCACGTGACGCGTATTTGCTAAAGCTACAAAGGCACCCGAGTTTTTCTTAAAAGCTATCTGCAAAGTTTTGTTAGCTCGAGCGCTTCCTGTAAAGTGCGACACGGGTTGAGAAAACATTCCAGTGAAAACTTTGCCGCAGGGGAAATCGGCGTTCTCCAAACAAAGCCAAGGGGTCAATGCCAGAGCTGCGTGCGTGTGCGGGGAGCGTGTGCGTGATTGATAAATCAGCCCACTCGCTCATATCTCTATGACAACTTCGCCAATCAGTCAGCGTCGCCCGGGGGCACCCACTGAGACGACCGACCGACCTCCACCGCCCGAGGGCAGACTTCCGAGAGCGCCAATAGCAGGAACGCCTGGGGCGGGTTAGTTAGACCGTCCGTCGTCAGATGTCAGGCCTGTCGGTCGGTAGCGAAGACCGGTATCACCAGCTGCCGTATGCCCGTTACCGGGCTTCTGACACGGATCAGGGCCAAGCAGCTCTGTCACCGAGCTCTGACACCTGCACCCCTCTTCCCCTCCTCCTCTCCCTCCCCAGTCCCCATCCCACCAGCCACCGAGCCGACCCACAGGCGACGAAAGACAGCGAGCGGTGCGCGTGTGAGAAGGAAGGCACGCGCGGCGGGGCGGTCTCCTCCGGGGCCGTCTCGTCATGCATGGATGCAGCAGGTGTCAGTGCGCCACTATGCAGGAGCGGCGCGGCTCCCTTGGACGACTGAGAGCGCCACGGCTGAGTGGAGCTGCTGAATGATTGGCCGGACGGCACAGAGCGAGGCAGCTGATTAATGAGAGGCTCTGGCAGAGGCGGATAACGCACGGGGTGACGCACGTGCCAACAGTGTGATGTGACAGGGTGGTAGGAGAAAGTCACCAGTGCCTGGTGTTAGGAAGTGTTAGTGGATCGTGTGCCCGTTGCCTCCCCTCGGCGCGCTGCTGGACGCGCCTCTGCGGGCCGCCTCCCTCTGAGCGCGCCGCTGCGACCGGCGGCGCGGGGTCACGGCCGCAGCCGGGGGCGGCGGTCATTCGGAGCCGGGGAGCCGCCACGCGCGGGTGCTGCTGTGCTGCTGCTGCTGCCGCTACTGCTTGTGTAAGCTCCAATACACCTACCAAATGGAGACGCTGCCTTTGGCCTAACATTGGCGCGGTCAAGGTAAGCTCATTTACGCTCCCTACATTTAAGTGATGTTCGGTTAAACGGTAACCGTTTTAGCAGCTCCTATGTTATCGATTCACGATACATGAGCCTTAAACCTACGACCTGAAATTTGGGAAAGTTGCAGTCGTTTTTGACACGGCTTTTGCTGATTTCCGGTCGATTATAGTTGGTGTATATCAAATCACGTTGAGGCACTGGCAGCGTTTGCAACTCATTAGGCACAGATAGCGTGGTCGTTTACGACACGTTTTTTTTTTCAAATTATCTGGTTTTGTTATTGCATAACGTATCGTTGGTCGATACGATGATAGGGCATATATAGCGTAGTCGTTTTACGACACGATTTTCAAATTACCGGTTTGGTCATTGCATACCGTATCGTTGGATGATACGATCATATTTATTAGTCGTCGTTCATACACTGCCCAAAATGTCGAACGAACTGTACTCAAAAATTCACAGCACAACAAAATTTAGCGGTCGCGAGGAGGAAAATTGGGAAACGTGGATTTTCCGTTTTGAGACGCGTTTTGGTGACTTGGAGAAGACAAAACTAGCAACTGCCCTGCTCGACTTGCTGGATGGTGCTGCTTTGGACATTTGTGGGAAGTTGGACAAAGGAGCCAGGAGCGACTACAAGGAACTTAAGGGGGCCCTACAAAATAAATTTGGGTCTGGCTGCGACACGCGACGGGCTCGGGCTAAGTTGCGTTTTATCCGTCAACTGCCTGAAGAGAATATAGAATCATTCGCTGATCGCGTCCGAAAACTCACAGGCCTGGCACACCCGGGGTTATCCAGTGAACAGGTGGATCATATAGCGCTAGATCACTTCCTGTGTGGTCTGAGCGATCTTAAGCTTCAAGAGAAGCTGCACAATGACCACACTGTGCTGTCGCTTCAAAAAGCGGAGGAAGTTGTCCAGAGACTTTGGGAAAAGGACCTCACTCTCGCCATTATGCGGGCGTCCGCTGGTCATGACACGACGGTGGCAATTTCGGCTAAAGAAACTCAACCCATTGAGGGTGGACAGGCACCAGATATTCTGACCATCCTTGGAGAACTCCGGAGTGAGTTGAATGAAATGAAAGTCCAGGTGACCGAGCACTGCAAACCAACCGACAGTAAACGAGGCGTTTGTTACCTGTGTGGCGATACCGCCCATTTCAAACGCGATTGTCCGCGGTTTTCAAACCGACAGAAACGGACAACACGGTCCTTTGCCCCGAGGGCAGCACCGAGCGCGATTCCGCCCGGTATTTCCTGCCACGGTTGCGGAAGGCACGGCCACGCGCTTCACGAATGCTGGAGAACGCCAGTCACAGCAGGGGGCATCGCTCCCTCGAGCCCCGCACGCGATAATTCTGGCGCTGTTGGGAACACTACAGCAGTGCCGGGTCAAGAAGCAAGCCCCAAACGCGCTTCAGTGATCAAAATCGAAGTCGAAGGACGCAGTGTATGGGCCCTCGTTGATTCCGGAGCCGATGCGTCAATGATTGGACAAGAATTCGCCCGAGCGGCTGTACAGAAAGGAGCGTCCCACAAAGGAAATTTTGGAACAATAACGCAGGCAAACGGGCAGAAAATACAGGTCAACACACAAGCAGAAGTGTCGTTCTCGATACAAACCTCGCAGTTCATCCAACCTATGCTGGTCATTCCAGGCTTGATCTACCAGGTCGTTCTAGGCCGAGACTTCTGCTGCCAGCACAAAACAGTGCTAGATGACAGGGCAGGGGTTTTCAGAGTGGGGAACGTCGATATTCCTTTACCAACATATTCTGAGTTACGACCGCTACGAGCAAGGGTGGTCACTTGTGCCTCAGTCACCATCCCCGCTAGGTCTCAGACCCTCGTTCAGGCCGAGGTCGAGATCCCAGATGGAGGCGTTAAAATCACTAAAGAAGCCACTTGGGAGGGTGTTCTAGAACCTCACTCAGTTGAGAGCAGCCAAGAGTGGAGGGTCCCTCGTTTAGTTACAGAAGTGACGAGCGAGGCAACCGTGCCGATTCAGGTCGCCAACATCGGGGGCAAAGCAGTAACGATCCCTCCAGGCACAGAAATCGGTACACTGTACTCTATTCAAGAAAATGGCAAGGGTATGTACGACGTCCCGAGCTCTTCAGCGGCTTCAGCTGAACTCAGTGCAGGGACGCTCGATGATCTCTTAAGCGAACTCAAACTCGAGTCTACTGCCCTTTCAGAGAGTGGCAAGACCTCGCTAACACAACTTGTGTCACGATACCAGGATATCTTCAGCACGGGAGAGTCCGACATTGGAAAAACAAAGCTTCTACAACACCACATCGAAACTGGAGGCGCGGCTCCGATCCGACAAAGGCCACGACGGATCCCAATGAAACTAAGAGAAGAGGTGGAAAGACAAAAGGAAAAGATGTTGAAAGAGGGAATAATCGAGGAGAGTTCCAGCCCTTGGTGCTCACCCATCGTTCTGGCCAAGAAAAAAGACGGCAGTTTCAGATTCTGCGTCGATCTTCGAGCAGTGAACTCTGTCACCCAAAGTCTGCCAGTCCCTCTCCCGAGGGTGGATGACAGCCTCGACAGCCTCGCGGGAGCAAGCCTGTTCTCCACCCTCGACATGGCCTCGGGCTACTGGCAGGTTGATGTCGCTGAAAAAGACCGAGAGAAAACCGCTTTCAGCACGGGAAAAGGCTTGCACCACTTCCGGTCCATGCCTTTCGGCCTCAAGAACGCTGGAGCCACGTTCCAACGACTGATGGAACTAGTGCTGGCTGGAATGGACTCAAAAAGCTGCCTGGTGTACATAGACGACATTATTGTCTTCGGAAAGGATCAAGACGATCATCTCAAGAACCTGGAGGAGGTCTTCCAAAGGATCAGGACAGCAGGGATGAAACTTAAGCCAAGGAAGTGCTGTCTAGCCCGCGACGAGGTAGTATTCCTCGGACACAAGGTGGGGAAGAGCGGTGTGGAGCCAGACCCAGCAAACATAGAGAAGGTGCGTCACTGGCCTCGACCACAGAAAGCCGAAGAGCTGAAGAGTTTTCTAGGGCTCGCAGGATACTACTCGCGATTCGTGCCCAACTATTCTGACCTCGTGCGACCCATCAGAGAAGCTGCTGAGAAGAAGGGAGAACTGGAATGGACAGACGAGCTCATCAAAAGCTTCGAAAACGTCAAGACCAAGCTGACATCCCCTCCGATCCTGGCTCTACCGACATGCAAAGGGGAGTTTAGGCTTGCAACCGACGCCTCGAACACTGCGGTGGGAGCGGTGCTCTCAGAGACGCTCGATGGCGAAGAGAGGGTAATTGCATATGCCAGCAAAGTCCTCAGCAAAGCTGAACGACGGTGGCCCGCATACGACAAGGAGCTGTGGGCCATCGTGTGGGCTGTCAGACATTTCCGGCAATACCTCGCGGCCACCAAGTTCACTGTCCTGACAGACCACAAACCGCTCAAAAACGTCCCAAAATCTATCAACGTCGACGGCGATGCCACCGGTCGGAGAGGTCGGTGGGCCATTGAGCTCAGCACATACGATTTCATCGTTGAGTACCGAAAAGGCTGCGACAATGGAAATGCTGATGCTCTGTCGAGACCTGTCGCTGACGTCACTGACTCCACAGCCGAGACGGAGGCCAAAGAGCTTCTCGCAGTCGACCACCAGGGCGGTCGAGAAGACATCCCCCTCGAAAAGCTACAATTGCGACCCCTTACTGGGTGAGGTCAGAAACTGGCTGGAAGCAAAGAAGCTCCCTTCTAAAAAAGAACTGCAGAAGAAGAACAGCTCACTACGTAGCATGGCTCGATTTTTCGACCAGCTCACGATGGAAAACGGGATTTTGAAGCTAAGGCGACATGGCAACAGCTCAGTCATTGTCCTTCCAAAAATCTATCATGAGACAGTCCTGAACATGCTACACGACGATGAGGCTGCTGGTCATCTGGGAACCGACAGAACTCTCGAGAGAGCAGCAACCAGGTTTTTCTGGCTGGGGATGAGCGGGGACATCGCCCGCTACTGCGAAACTTGCGAGACCTGTCAACGACGCAGTCGCCCAGCACCACAGATGCAAGCAACTCTCCGAACCGAATCCTATTCGAGGCCATTTGGAAGAGTGGCTATCGATATCACCGAGATGCCGATGTCGG
The DNA here is from genome assembly GCF_019059575.1 of Amphibalanus amphitrite. Classification (NCBI taxonomy): domain Eukaryota; kingdom Metazoa; phylum Arthropoda; class Thecostraca; order Balanomorpha; family Balanidae; genus Amphibalanus; species Amphibalanus amphitrite. Next base: position 60,464 of record NW_024882501.1, on the reverse strand, counting down.
CTCGCGGTAATAGGTACGCTTTAGTAGCAATGGACTACTTTACCAAATACGTCTTTGCCTACCCCATGCAGAACCAGACAGCTGAAACTGTATCTGACTGTCTTCTGGACATGGTATTGCGGCAAGGGGTGCCAGAACGCCTTCACAGCGATCAAGGTCGCCAGTTTGAGTCTGCGGTCTTCCAGTCCCTGTGCAAACGACTAGGAATCGAAAAAAACTCGGACATCACCCTATCGGCCTGAGAGCGATGGCATGGTGGAGCGCTTTAAACCGCACGCTCAAGGACATGTGCTCGAAATTTATCAAACCTTGCGGATCTGATTGGGACGAACATTTGGCTTTCCTCACCTTCGCATACAACACGTCCAAACACTCGGTGACCGGATTTACCCCATTTTTCCTGGTGCATGGGTATGAGGCACGCCTGCCAGTTGATGAGCTTTTCAACCAGAGGCGCGAGGTGTCGATGGTCGACACGCATGTCGAAAACAGGCTGCGCCAACTCAGAGACGCATACACCAAGGTTCACGAAAACATCAACAAAGCCTCCAACGACATGACAAAAACACAAAACGAGTCGGCGCGAGAGGTTGAATATGTGCCAGGTCAAAAAGTGTGGGTGAGGGACCATACGGCTCACGTCGGAGGTAAACGTAAGCTGGCCCTTCATTACAAAGGCCCTGCGACCATTTTAAGAAGGCACGGTCCGGAAGGAGACGGAGTCACCTACAAGGTCAGCATGCCCGGTGGTAAGGAGACCAACGTTCATCACAATCATCTGAAACCTATGAAACTTCGGAGGAAAGACGATTCCGCCGAACGACCAGTTACACCCGAGCAACACGGACAGCGGACCACTGACGAGACTACGCCTGACGAACACAAACAAGGGACCGACGAGCCCGTATCTCAGGACTCTAACATCATTACGAAGAATAGTCCATTCATACACTTTTTGCAGGTGCCCAGTGACACGGCTGTGGAACAAACGCCACAACCGACGAGCACATACGTCACACGATACGGGAGAGTATCCCGGCCTCCGGTAAGATACCCCGCTCTGTAAATAGGTACGCTTGTTGAAACGACTGCATTAAAAACCGTTGTCAAACTCTCTGCATCTCTGTGTACTCCGGCACGGTACCTACTTTTTATAAGCATACACACGTCAGACTTGTTCGATTGTGTGTGACCAAAGTGTGCGACATGTTCTGAGCCAATGTATCATCGGCAGGCCTGAACCTCGAGGGGGTGAAGCGCGAGGTGGCGTCCCACCGCTGAGACGCAGGTGCGGCGCTCGATTTTCGACGCCATCACCAGCGCAGACGGCAGACGTCAGCAGCGCCAGATGTCGCCAGCGCAGCCGTCACCAGGCGGACGTCACCGGAGCGGACGTCACCGACTGCAGCGCCGCAGACCGAGCAGCTGATGCCACTGCTGCAGCTGATCGCGGCCGATCGCGGTCGAAGCAGCAGTTTCGTCGCGTTGTTTTATAGTGCAAAGAATAAGGGACATTTTATTTAGGGGGGAGGTGTGTTAGGAAGTGTTAGTGGATCGTGTGCCCGTTGCCTCCCCTCGGCGCGCTGCTGGACGCGCCTCTGCGGGCCGCCTCCCTCTGAGCGCGCCGCTGCGACCGGCGGCGCGGGGTCACGGCCGCAGCCGGGGGCGGCGGTCATTCGGAGCCGGGGAGCCGCCACGCGCGGGTGCTGCTGTGCTGCTGCTGCTGCCGCTACTGCTTGTGTTGTAAGCTCCAATACACCTACCAAATGGAGACGCTGCCTTTGGCCTAACACTGGTGAAAGCCCGGGGTGTGGCGGAATTCGTAGAGGACATCTTCAGATTGGGTTCAAATATCCCACGATACACGAGAGATAACACGAGTGCAAAGAAACTAGTTCGAGCGGAGCTTGAAGGTCAGCTATAATTGAGGTCCAATAAAACTGCTGCAATGGAATTAGGATTTACGGTCTCAGAAATCAACGCCAGAAAGTGAGATGAAAACAAATAACTCCAGAGACGCGCGAAGCTGCAGCCAGTAGCTCTAACGGAGCACCGTCCAGGCCCGGCCAGGGCTCCACTGAATCTAACACAGATTCCCCAGTCCCCCCCCCCCCCCCCCCAGTGACCCTTTACGCAGAATGAGACGCCCGGATCCCACCCGACTCGATATCCCCTCCATCAGAGCGGCGTCGTCCATCGTTCCGCCGGCGCCTCACTAAGAGCAAGCGCGCGACAGTTGCCACATTAAATAGGCCGTGGCGCAACGGGGCGGCTTTATGAGACAGCTCGGCGGGTCTGGGTTCGCTCTGAGGCTCACTGAGGTGATGGATAAACAGCGTGAGCTGCCAAACCCGCCCCCGCCGCCGTGGGGCATCAGCGGCACGCGTCAGACGCACAGTGACGCACTCAGACGCACGGTGGCGCACGGCAAACGCACAGCGACGCAGACTCGTCAAACGGCTTTCCTCTGCAACGATGCGGTGGCTTTTTGAGCTCAGAGTAGTTTCTATGCATGGTTATAGATGAGACGCTTAGAAAGACAAAACGGGAGGCGACTGTAATCTACGGTGTGTGTTTGCGTTCGATGACGCGCGGGTTTATCGGTTATCGAGCCTGGGACGTTGTTGATGGCGTCAGCCATCAGCTCTGACGCAACATTTGTCCAGCTATTGACCGGCCCTCAGCACGTCCCGTTGGCAACGCCACTTGGTAATCGGCATCTGTCCATGTGGGCCCAGCAACACCCGAGACCACAGTCGCTACTGTGCAGTTGTATTCCCGTCAACCATGGCCATATTTATGCAGCTGTGTGGCTACCTAAGCATGTCACACGCTGTGTACGCCACCCTCAACACTCCCATCGCCATTCGTCACGGTGGAAAACATGGTGAGCATGGTCGTAGTTCGCCTCTTCGGTTCCTCACAGCACCACAGTTACCATGACGTACACCTGCACGACCCTGCACTTGAGGTGCCGGCTCAACGCCCCTGCCTGCCCTTGCGGGAGGCCAATTAACACCGAGGCCACTTGAAGTGATTTGTGTGATGGTTAATCGTCGGTCACTCCCCCCGCAGACACTCCAAGTCGGCGTGGCTCGGCTTTAGCCCCGGGCTCTGTCTGAGCGTCCACAAAATCTGCACGATCCGGTCAGACGGGTCCATAAAGTGGTCTTCACAAGACCATGGCGATGCCGTCGTGTTGGGTGAACGTCTCACCAGCGGGAGGCAGCTCAGCTGCCTCAAGATCGATCCCTAGCCCGGGAACATCTCCTCGCAGCGCGGATCAGCGCCATATCTCGTCCAACTCGCGCCATTTAGCGCGCACTACGAGCGACGGACGTCGTTTGGGGCGGCGTAGATCACCGAGGCCCGGCCGCGTAGATTTTCCTTTCGCGTAGATCTCCCTCCGTTCCGCCCGGTTCCGGTCAGGGCGCGGAGAGACGCGTTCCGGTCCGGTCAGCCCGGCTGATGGTGTCCGTCGGAGATTCTGCCGTGTGTGGGATGTAACGGTGCGGCGATTTCACGCCCGGCGACGACCGAGGTGGCGAGATACGGCGTGGCGCCAGCGAGCTCCGGTGGGGCAGCTTTGCGAAACGAGGTCACCGCGGTTGGGTGCGCTGTGCCAATCGTCGTGTCGTGGCCTTCCTCCTTCCGTCGCCGCCGCCAGCTGCAAGGACAATACCACCCCCGTCGCCTCCGGGCGGGGGCGGGGGCGGGGGCGGTGACCGCCCAGGGCCGGCGACGCTCCGCTCCGATGACTCCGCGAGCTTTCACGCACGACTGCCCGAGCTCGCCCCGACGTGGTGCCGTCCGAGTGAGCTCCAATCGCTGCACCTCAGACGGGAGTGGGACACCACCAGCCCCCTCGGTCGCATCAATCCTTCCGGAAACATCAGTAACCCATGGCTAGCCTTGTCTACCTTGGTGGTCTGCCTCCCTGCAGTCCACCCCGCCCCTCCAACAGGTCTCGGCACTAGCGTGCGGTCAGCGGCCGAGGCCGCCGCATACCACGCACCGAATCCGTCCGGGTGGCGTGCGGGGCCATCGTCTGCCAGCTAAACAAGGCGCGCGCCGCTCGGTATGGCTGTGCGGTTATGTTGTCTGCGCCGGTCGGTTGGAGCGCCGGGCAGGCATAGCGCCGAGCAGATCCTTTCCTGAGGGCTGGGACGCGGCCGGGGCCCTTTTGCAGTGGACAATGACCGGCATGGCGCAGCGGGCGCACATCGCAGCCGCCCACAGGTGTCTGCGCGAGAGCGACGCAACGAAACCGGTGGGTCTGGGGAGGGGAACATGGGAGGGGTCGAGGAGGGGCGGCGCGCTGCGAAGGCGCTGCCGGATGCGGTTCCATTGTCCTTGGCGCACACGGGCACGGTGGGTGAGCAGTAAACCAGTCACAGCGCCGGATGCTTGGATGCGCGAGCACGCAACCCAGCGTAAAGGGGCGGAGTCGGGGTGAAGCAGAGAACCCACAAGCCGGCAGCGTAGTATTTAGTGGCTTGGACTGAACAGAGCACGTCCTTCTATTTTAGACTCTTTTCAACTCGCTCAACCTGGACGAAATAGAACAAAGCGACGGTTGAGTTTACGCAGTGATGAGAGAGCTCACGCAAGAGTAGACACCCACACTTTCCGTGCGCAGCCGTGATTGTTTTCTGAGTGGAGCAGATTCGTTTTCAGTTCCATTCGACCCCGAATTAGCGCGGCTCGTTAATATTCATGACACTGGCCGGCGGCCGGGAGTTTGGTCGGCAATTATAGACGGATAAGGACAGGAGAAAGGTAGGCTGTCGGGCATCCCAGCCGCACGCCACACACAAAAACTGCCAAGGACAGAGGATCATAAAAAGTGAAAAGGAGTTCACTCAGGGACAAGCGAAACAGAGGAGCAGATACTTCAACAAATCGTCCAGCGGCCATCTTCACAAATTCCCCATTCCGTATGAATGACTTTCATCGGGCCGATGCCGCGAATCGTTCCATCTAATTTCTCCCATAAATATCTGAGTCGACGTCCGCGCCGCTGCGGAGCCCGAGAACCGAGCCGGGATGACCGAAAGCCATCTGACCTTTGTCAACGACGACAGATCGGCCGTTTCTCCGAAGCCGGCGCAGAATTCTGTCGGCCGCCCGTCCCGCTCGCCCATGACTCTCAGTTGATGGCTGGATCTGTCGATTACTCGCCGCTGCCGCCATCAGAGGTCATGACCCGTTGGCCGCCGGCGACAGGTCACTCCGACGGGGTCATTCCGAGCGACGACGTCTGACGTCATCACCATCGATAACGACGTCGACGGAAAAGGTCACGGCAGTGCGGGGTCACTCACACCAGCGTCATGAGGTATGTGCGACTGTCACCACCGCGCCGCTCGCCTCGTCCGTCACGCCGCCCGTCTCTTCCGTCACCATCCGTCGACGGGCCGTCAGTCGTCACCCGTCACGTCACGGAGGGCGGATGGCTGTCGTCGGTGCGGTGGCGCGGGTCACATACGGTGACGGCCGGTCGGTGGCATCAGTGGCGCACTGGCCAATCGCTCACAACGGCTGTAGTGTCCGCATGCCATAGACACTAAACCACGCCCCTTTAGCCCCACGTCTACCACGCCCATTCTACAGACAGTCCAGCAGTCTCAGAAATCATCCCAGCGGCGATGTTCCCTAGCCACGCCCCTCTTAACCGTCTCTCCCTCGTCTACCAACAGCACGACTCAGGCTTTTGGCGCGCGCTGAGATGCAAATCATCGCAGTTCCGCGTTGCAGAGGGCGCGTCGCCAGCCAGGTCAATGTGTCGGAGGGAAGGGTAGGCGGGGCAGACAGACACACATGCCAGCTCAGACGGACGAGCGACGGCTCGGCGGACGAGGAGAGGGGACGGGGAGACGGATAAATAAACAGAGGGAAGTGAACAACCCGTGCAGACGGAGAGCAGTTACAGATACATGCAAACGCAAACAGCTTGTGGAACGTCCGCTATACGGTGTCTGGGATAGACGCCTCGCGTCTGACAGCGGACTGCAAGGCTGACTGATAATTTAATCGGTCAGTTCGAGCAGAATCGACAACCCCAGCCTGAAACGAATACAGCTGGTTACACCGACACGCATGAGAACAGTCTTCAGTATACACTCGACGCAGTCAAACTCCTCGAAATCCCATGACAGCCGCGGAGTCCGAGAGGGCACGGAGTCGTGCTTCACGCGTGCTTGCTAGCTATACGAGCAGGCACGCACTCGTATGGCGTACGTACGCGCACGGCAGCGGCAGCGGCCGCATGGCGCTGGCTCGTAAACTTGTTTTTGGTACGTCGGCGCGGAGCGGTGTGGGTCGCTGGTGAAAGGAGGTGGAACGGCGGGTCAACGGAGGGTCGGGTCAGGGGAACGCTCAGCTGCCATTGCCACCACCAATGCCATCTCTATCTTTGTCGCCGCCGCGCCGCGTCTCTGTCACCGCAAAGACAACGTTTCCCAAAAGCCGTACCAACAGCGGACAAAACGCCCGCGGGAACCGACCGAGACGCGGAGACGGAAAACGCGCCTCCAATCCAATTTCCTGTGCCGCCATCGCTGCAGTCGAGATTAGGCTGATCGTGGCGCCGGTGGCTGTTGTGGCGCCGCTCACATCGTGGCGACGTAAAGTGACGCGTCTCCGCCGCACTGGATACCAAACGGAAACATGTATTACAAACAGTGATTGCGTGTAATATGACTTAAACGGAAATAACTAGTTGATGTGTTGAGTGTCGGCTACGTCACAAGCCATGGAAAAAAATAATGCAACAATAAAACCAAGGCAGACGGCTCACTATAAAAATGTGTCACTTGAAAATCGGGACTGGTTTATATTGCGCACGCGGATACTTTATATCCGCATCATTGTATCGATGTGGTTCATTGTAAGAATGAAACCACATCGGCATCAGAGCGGTGTTGAATGAATGAATGGAATGAATGAATGAATGAATAGACGAACGAATGAAAGAGTAAATGATTGAAGTTATAGCGGATGAAGAAATAAATAACCTAAACATTCCTCGTTGAACGTTAGAGTCCAAAACAAAGTAGCGATGGACTCCAAGTGTCTCCGTTTCCAGGACGCGGCCGCAGGACACCCATCCCCGGCCTCCGAATGGCCCCCTCCCTCCAGTCCCGCCAAGACGACCTTCGGAACCTTCAGCTCGGCACTGCAGAGTCTTCCGAAACCAGTCCCGTCAAACTTGAAAGGCCACGTGAAATCGATCGTTCAACAGTAACGTCCTTGTCGTTCCAGCACGTTTCAGCTAAATGGAGAACTGGCTTTCTGGTTTCACCTCATGCTGTTGGATATATGGCCACTCAGTTAGAGATCTGATGACTCGCTAAATACCTAAGCTTATAAAATGCCATGACATTTTTCATTCCGAGCATATACCAGCCATCCCTGATCACTCCACAACGTTGCAAGGCGTCTCATTCCATCTGATCAGGCCTATGAGCCCACTCCACCCGTCCAACAGGCCCGTCCCGGTGATACAATCGGCGTGGCTGGGCAGCACCATTGTGATCGGGCCAGCCCTCGCCCGCCCACGGCACACCCCTGGAATGGCAGACATGCGACCCTGCATTTGTGCACCAGGTGCAGCAGCCAGGAAGCTCTCACTGCAACTGCAAGGCAGCAGTGCTCACTCGGTAACCCGAGATAAGCTAAACGACTGTGACATTTCAAGCCGTGGTTCAGGATGCCTCACGGAAGCGGTACTTTGAATGCCCGCTTAGATTCGCAGATCTGGCTGAGAGTCAACAATGAGATGCGCTCGCTCTCTCGCGCAGTGAAGTCATCGGAGGCTCAGACAGCCGCTTAGGTGGTCGGCATGAGTGGCCTTCGCAGTGTTTTACAAATCGCGCCTAACGCCAGACCACCGTTAGACAGGCGAAATCTTCATCTCTCACTGTCAGTGGAAGGTCCGGCTTGGCGTCGGCACGGCGCCACCTCCTCACGAGCTCAGAGGTCGCACCAGACCCCCAGTCTCAGAGCTGACGACCGGCACAGGAATGCCAACGAGTCCCGCACCGTGCTGTCTGGCGACTGCGCCAGGAATGTCACCAAAATGTGCCGCAAACCGCGCCAGAATCACCGTCAGCGCGCCATCTCTATCACAATAACGGCGCCTTTGTGCGCTGCGCCGCGCCGTCTGCCGCGCTGCGCCGCCACTGACTCACCTGTATCTAGGTCAGGGAGCTGGTGCCACGAGGTCCTTCACACGTGAGAACTACCGCGCTGATGGGCTCCGATGGGGAGGGTCGAAACGGGGGCCCAGCGGATGTGGTGGCGCGGGGGCCTTCGGTGATCACGACGACACGCGGCGACACGGCGTGAAGGAAGCGTTGTGAGCGGTTTTGCGCGGACAGAGAGACTTGGCGCCGGCGCCCGGCGGGCGACGGCTGGTGGACGGTGCCGACGATCAAAAGCACCACCCCAGTCCGGAAGAACAATGTGGATATTGAATCGAAGCGTCGGCCTGGCTGGTTGATGATACCATTCGTGCCACCCTCCACCGAAATGGCCAGCTAATGCACCACCGGCATGCAAGAGGTCGTCGCCGATCCCTCATTCCGATGGCCGGTTGCTGTGGTCGTCGCCCCCACCCTCGGCCGGGTCGGGGAGTCAGTGGGACCCGCCCGTTCCTGTGTTGTCACGGTCACGCACTTTGGCGGGCTGTGGTGTGCGTGCCGGGGTGCGGTCCCTGTTGGTGCGTTCCCACACGCACACAGACATACCGCACTGCGCTCATGGCCGGGAGTCACGCACGGGGGCAGAGTCACGGACCGCACAGGACAGACAGAGTCAAGGACCGCATAGAGTCACGGACAACATAGGAGTCACGGACTCTGCAGACACTCACGGAAAACAGTACCGTGAGGCGTGAGGCTATGGGGTAACAATGACTCATGGGCAGTGCATTAAAATGAGATGCAGTCATGGGGCCTACAAGACGTGTGTAAACACAGACCTTGAATTTATAAGTCTTGTGAATATTGAATGTCGACCTTTGAAATCCATCATGCGACGAATAGCGATTGCGAAGCAATACCGCGCTGTTTCCACGCTGTGAAGTTCCGACCGCACCACATCGCCGTCGCTCACTGGAAATCCGCTCCATTTTCTGCGAATGGCCACCGGGAAGACCACAATACGCTCCACCGGCCGCCACCGGCCCCACCCTAGCACCTGCGTGTTACCTCACAGGGCGCCGACCACCCTGGATCCGGCGGGTCCCTCGGGCGGTGTAGGTACCGACCGCTTCCCCTGTGTCGTTATGACCCGAGCGCCAAAGGGGCGCGGCGCTGTGCCCGGGGCTGTCGTGTTGCGCCGCACCCTCACGTGAAAATAAACACGGCGCAGTGATGGTCATTAAAGAGCAGTGACGACCAGCCGGCGGCAGGGCCGAGGGCGGCCAGCAAATCACCGCCCCTGGGCCGATTATTTACACAGCCGGTTAATCATCGCCGGCCGGGCGGAGAAGGCGGCACTTGGCCAGACGGTAGGTCTCGTCGCCTTTTTGCCGTCGTCTGTTTATGAGACGGATGCCATTCCGGCAGATGGCGCGGGCTTTCAGGTGGATAAAAGTTAGTCCACAGTGGGATTTATGGAGTGGATGCACGGTGATTCAATGTCGATGGGTTAGGAATGAGTGATAGAGCACAACAGTTGTGACACTTAGTGTCAGCGAGCCATGACACGGATTATCGTTATGGGCTCTCGTAGAAGCTCGGCTAAAAGGAAAGTTGAGTAGACAGAACATCTGTAATTATAGGATGGAGGGTTGAGAACGAATTGGGCAGAGTCCAGAGATCCATCAAATTCTGAAATAACAGTTCTACAAAGCACTCCTTGCACCACCACGAGCCAAAGCCTTCAGATACCTATAAGTCGGAGAAGGCCTCCTTTTGACGGTGAACTTTTAAATTCGCAGCGGCCCTACCATGTGAGGCTTTATCTGAAATCGTCACCGCCACGCGAAGGTCTCGGCAGCATTCCTCGACCAAAAGTGACTCGCTGTGCTGGCAGGGATCTGAAGATGAAACGCTGATTTCGCCGGAACGTTTGCGCCGCCAAATCCAGAGAGCTTTCATGAAAAAGGAGCGCTAAACGTCGCTCTGACGATAAAAATCACCGACAGAAAACAGCCATACATCGACTGACAAACCGCACCGCTATGGGAGCGGTCCACCACAAAACATGACATGACTTTGTAACGTTACGAGAAGAGTCATCATTGACCCCTTTCCATTTCGAAACTGGATCACACAGTGGGTCATGCAGAGACTAACCCTGCAATTCAAGGCCGCTGTCGGTGATTTTCGGTGGTCTCGTCACCGCGAACGATCCATAATCGCACCAGTCGCCCGCTCAGCCGGTAAACCACCACGTGACTGGCCGCTGAGTCAGGTCACGGTGGGTGACTGCGGGGCATGCCGCGCGGACGGGCGGGGAGGGTGGCGCAGGGTCAACTGGTGACAGTGACCTCGTGCAGAGAGTGCAACAATGCAGCACCTCGCCTCCTCCCTTCCCCACGGTCACTGATCCCCAGCCAGGTAACGGTGAACGGGATTACCAGAGGCGAATGAGAACTTTAGATAAAACTGGATCCAATCTGCACCAAATGCGACGAGAGCTTACGGTTGGATCGTTTTACTCAGCGGGATTCGACGACAGCGTGAGAAATGTGCGTATTACATGCGAGTACTTTTATACTGCGTTAGACGGAACACTTACGACAAGGGACGTGCGTCTAGCGTACCGAGGGTATATGTAATACGCAGGACGATCATGGTAATCCTAGACGGGAGCAAGACAGTCTGCACGCTCTTTGCAGTAATTGGAGCCTTAAAAACGAAGCACATCGCATTACTAATCCTTAAATCGCATTATAGTTGGACAATCGCCCGAATAGATTATTATATGCGATCCCGGCGTATCGAATTCATCCAATTTTATCCTGTATTGAATGTGGACCGGAATTCTACCGTCCACCATTGTTCCAAGCCGGATCAGAACTGTGTAGGGGCGCTCTTGCGCTCGGCCGATTTTCAGCGGTGAACGGCCAATTTGTTCACCTGGCCCCGGCTATAGTAAGCGGACACCCACTGATCGCCGCTTTCCATCCCACCAAATTCCGCCCCGCGCGACCTAGATGCATGGGGCGCCGCCCCACCTGCCTGTTCGACCGACCGTTGGAGCTGTGCGACAGGGGACAGTTGGTCGGAACACAGAGCCATGGTACAGCGGACATTGCCATGTGACAGGGGAACGGTGCCGCGGGGTGGAACACAGGGACAGGGACAGGGCACTGGGGCCGGCATGGGCAGTGGCACAGGGTCAGCAAGCAAGGGACAGGGAGAAAAGTGTCGCGAAGGTGCGGAGATGAGAATCAGTTCCACAGCAAGCACGGAATGGTTGTTTACAGTACAACAGCAGCGCCCAACGTCTCTGTGGTAAGCCGGGCTGGACAAACGGCGGCACGACTTACGACTCAATCGTGCGCGGCCGCCGCCAACTCACCGTCTGAGTCACAGACGAGTTTCCCGATACACATCGCCAGAGAAAAGTAGCAACCGCCAGACATGACAACAGCTTAACAACCGACAAAAACAAAGCCGCCGCCCGCCGCCCGCCGCCCGACGACAGGACAGAGTGTGTCGTTACCCCGGCACGGAGAGAGGGGGAGGGGAGAGGGCGGGAGGAACGGAGCGTGACGGCGAGTCACGGCGCGTCACCTGCCGCCGTGACGCCGCCGTCACGGTGCTGATCGTGACGCGCCGTTGGAGTGAGTCACGCTCTAAGCCAGGGGCGGATCCAGAAAATCTCCAAGGGAGGGGCCATTAGAAACCAGGAGGCCCCCCCCCCCATAATCCCACCTGTTGGAGGCCCCATCTTCCCACTTGTTGGGGCCCCCCCCCCCAAAAAAAAACTGCGTCTATTGAGCTTATCTAGCTGTTCAGGCAACATCTCAACATCTGTGCAGGCTTGGAGGCCCTCTGTGCAGGTTAGGAGGCCCTGTAAAAGTGGTCATCTCTGTGAGTATAGGAGACCTCCAAGTTATGAAAAGCTTTACCAATCTTCTAACAAAGAAGTCTTCTCAGCTAGTCTTCTAAGAAATAACTAAGTGGGTAGGTTAAAAAAAACTCATCGGATTTCGGCCACTTTATTTTCAGGAGGCCCCCTTTTCAGCTTTTTAACTTTTTAACTTTTTATTTTATTTTTGAAAAAAAATCGGCCAAGGGGGGGCCATGGCCCCCATGGCCCCCCCCCCTTGTATCCGCGCCTGCTCTAAGCACGGCCTCGCCAACCGTCACCATCTGTGACATCCGCTGGCGGCAGTCGCAACGGAGACAGAAAACCGGGTCAGACGCCTCTCCGAGACAGCGGACGGAACAAAACGGACAGCAGCACCGCTCGGCGAGCCCCTCCGGCGGTCAATCACAGCTGTCTGCGAGCAGCGGCGCAACTGTGGCAAAAACGGTCCGCCCTGCGGCGGCAGGCGGTAGTCCAACTCCCCATGTGGTGTCATAGCGATGCTACGTCACAATTTGCCGCCGGGCGGTGACAGCACACCTGGCCACTACAATGGGATGCCTTTCCCGACGGGTCGGCCAGCGGCCGGGCGACGTCCATCTGATAGCGTCACAATGGCCGCACCGCTGTGCCGAGCTCGTCGTCACCGCAGCGCCGCGTTCGTCGTCACTGTGGTCAGCGTGACGAGACGGGAGAAAGGCGCCGGGTTCGGCCCAGGCAGCGGCAGCGGCAATAGCGGTCCATGCACGCAGCCAGGCAGAGAGAGATAGCATCTATAGATCGGGGGTCATCGTCTTGCAGCGGTGGCATAAAACAGCGTCGCGCTGCGAGCAAGCGAAGAACAGGCACGCAGCACGGAGTATTTTCTTCTTTGCGTCAGTGCCCCGCTGTGAAAGCAGCAGGCCCATGGAGACAGTACTGGCCGCAGCAGCGTGAACAATGGATGATTAGAATGAGAAAACCCGGCCTTCACTAGGCCCAATCGGAAGCAGAGACAAGTTGTCTCGGGGGTACGCCAGCCCAATGGGAGTTGCTGCGTGTACGGCAGATTTACACGCGTGCTCGATGTCAAAAGGGAAGGGGCGAGTTGAAAAATGGGGGCCTGAATAATGCATTATGATGAATAGCAGCCGCATACATACCTACATGAGTTGTTAATGACCAACCGAACTGTCTACTGGGTAGCAATAATTTCAAAATGCACTCAACAGCTAAGATCTAAATAAATCCTCCCATTTGATATCTAATCAGAAGTGTATTTACCATCGGTCTTCTCATGTTTTTCAAAAGTACGGATTTCAGTGGAAATAAGCAAAGAGAAGTTAGACTTGTATCATTATTCAATATAGCAGAATAAAGAATGGCCTCCATTAGAAAGAGAGACCACGAAAACCCTCATCTGGACGCCCAGAAATGGGACATCTCCGCAGACTGGAGCTCGGGAACTTTGAGAAATTCAGCATCATAACTCGAGCGACTCCAGGAAACTAGATCAATTCGCCCCAATGGGTTCGGCGTTCCCATCCAATCAAGCCCAAAAGACCACAAAAGCTCCTCCGAGAAACAAAGTTCGCAGAACAGCAAAATTACTTTCTCGCAAAAAAGCAGCGCATAATCAAATTCTGCTCTTCATAAATTCCAACGCTGTCGCCCAGATTTTAGATGAATGAGCTAACCAACAATTAACAACTTAATCCAACCGTTTTCATCTCCTAAAACTCTCCGATTTATCAAGCTGCCCAGAGAAGACGGCTGGAATTTCTGCGGCTAGCGATGGCGTCGATTTCTAGCCGGGCCCGCGGGGTCGCTGTCTGCCCCGGCGTCCGACCGTCTCCGGCCGAGAGAGTTGGCTCCCTATCTGAGATCGGGACCGAGCCGGGCGCCGCCGACCGATTATAGCCGCCATTTGAAGCCGTCGGAGCTGGTGACGCGTCCGACGGCCGCCGCAGATATATCGACGGTCGATGACGGAGACAACGACGGCCAAACAAAAACACTGCCGGCTCGGCTTAACTGCCAGATTGGAGCGCACGCGTCACGAGCGGCTCTGGAGACAAATGGTCCCCAGGGCGGACGGGAGCAGAGGCAATAAAGGGTGACGAGACGCTATCAGTGAGAGGGAGAAAAACGAAATCATTTTATAAACAATTCATCAACCAGGCTAGGCCCGTGAGTACAGAGAAACTAAGAAGAAAGAGCTTCATTACTCTTTGAATGATTCGTCAACTTTCTCATTTCCTTTAGTACCTACCTACCTAGGATTCATTTTCTGCAAAGAAAGAGCAACTTCTAAGCTGGTACAGATTTTACGTGTAGGTATGAAGTGTGCACTGTGCATATGGCATGAAATCAAATATCATTTTGTTAAGTTTTGTTTTTGGAAGACCATGAGTCATGACAAATACCTAACCAACACCCTGGCCGGCTTCTTCAGCCCCATTCGGATGAAAACGAAATGCAGCCCGGGCTGGGAGGTCATGTCTACCTCTGAGTCTACCAGTCACGGCCTGCTTCTTCTCAGCGGGCCGTCCACGGCTAAAGCACCTCATCTCGGTGGAAAACATTGCCCTCGTGACTCGGGGGAGACCGCCGAGACACGCAGCGCCCACGCCCACCCGAAGCAGGCGCCGAGAGCGGCGGTTATGTACACTATGAGCGTGCCACGCCGCCGTCCGCCGGTCTCCGTGAGGCGCGGGGTCACGCCAGGTCACGCTGGGTCACTGTCCGGGTCACGAAGAGTGACGCTGATGACGACAGAGAGGTGCCGCTGCTGGCTGTTTGACCCCAACTTCAACCTCAGCTTTGACTTTAGCTTCGACTCCGACCGTATCAGCACTCCGCATCTCATCATCGCCTCCGTCATCCACGGAACGAACGAAGACCACCGACCTCCACCCTCCGTCGCCGACCGGACGAATAGTTCGCGTCGCTGCCGAGGCGCGGCGCCACCGTCGACCAGGAAAACTGGCCCGGTGAGTCACCGTTCAGCCTCGCGGCGACCGCGGTGGACCGGGCGGCGGCGGCGGCGGCGGCGGCGGCGGCGGCTGGGCGTTACAATGGAGGGCCGGGCGGCGGGCGGGCGGCGGCGGAACTTGCCGCGATCTCCGGCACGGAGACGACGGTCGTTCTCACGCGCCGTGCGGAATCGTGAGAGCGGCACAATTCATCACACGGGTGGACGCGCGACTTCTCAGCTGGTGCTGAGTCGGAGCGCGGTTGGACCGCTCCGCAGCCTGCCAACCTCTCCAACCGCAGGTGCCATCGGTGACCGCGATGGTCATACCCACTCACAAAAGTCTGAAGTTGAGGGAGTCACGATATGCTCGCTACCTTCCGGCTTCCAGTCTTCCATGGCGGCAAACGCGTACGTGCATTTCGGTTGCGCTTGAGTGAGATTAACACACGCAACGAGCCCGCCCAGGCCTGCTGTCTCACATCATTTACTCAGAAAGATGTTGAAAAACACACGGGGTGCAGCCGTGAGGTATGTCAATGATGCAGCCTTTCGTGAGCTTGACGGGCTAAGGAGAGACCTTGACGGATTCACATGACGCAACCGGGGCTAATTTTGACCTTTTAACGTCGGCTCAGATATTCTGTTCTGCACGTATAGTTTCGAGATGCATCAAGCGGATGTCTGCAGTATGCACTGTAATCACGGGTGGCCAGACCGCTCTACCGATACGGCCGCTGTTGTTTTGCACAAAAAGCTTCATGATTCATGCGATCACGAGCTAGCTGCACGGTCCCAGCGGTGATGTTAACATAACTAGCGACAGAACAGCGATTTTTGGGTAAATATTTAGGCATGCTTGACATATGGGCTCATGGGTGAGTTTCATCCACAAAATTACTCGATGATTGATTTTCGTATTTACAGCTCGTATACAATCAGTCGAAGCCAGTGCTATAGACTCTATCATCAACCAATACCATGCAACTGGGTAAAACCAGCCAGCTTGTTGACAGGTCTTTTTTCGCCGCGAACACCAGAACACGACTGCTACGACGCACGACTTATAACGACGTAGCTACCGCGCCAGACACCAGTTGGGCCTCCCTGAGTGACCGCTGGCCTCGGCTGGCCACTGGACAGGCCCTGGTAAACACAGCCAGCCCTCGACGCACCCCTCCCCAACTCTGAACTCGACAGGGTCAGTACACTCGACTTCTCAGTACTACAGCTTGGTCTGTGTAATGTGCAGGTTGGAGCCACAGCAGACAGGATGACTCGTGTTGGCTGCCCCCAGATGAGCAGAAGGCATTAATTTTATTACATCAATTTTATTAATTAATTTTATTAATTTTATTTTATTTATTTTATTACACAATTTAATTATTAAATTTTTATTTAATTTTATTATAATTTTATTAGTTATTACAGAGCAATGATACTTCATACTTGCGTTTACCTGCATATCATGTTACGTCCATGAGGACTGGATAATGGATATATTGATACTCCTCAGAGCAGCTCTAGCCTCTATTTTACGCAAACAGACGACGCACTGTCGACTCTACGCATAATGAGGCTAGAATATTCGTTTCCAGCCAGGTGCCCGCTATCTAGCCCGTGACTCGAACGATCACTGATAAACAGAACCCAGTGTCCAAAGCCGTGTTTACAGCATCATCTAGACACGCACGGCGAATCGATTCCATCCGGAGATCTCGGCAATCAGTGTCACCATGGCTCGGGCGTCACTCTGATGTTGGCGACTACGGGGGCGAGCCAGCTGGCACCCCGGCGAGGGCGAGGGAGAGGGGGACTCGCCCCCTTTCCCACCCCATGGCGATCGTTATGAGATCGGTATCGGCACACCCGGCTGTTGACGGTCCCGCTGTGAGAAGGCAGGTGCAGAGGGGAGGGGAAGGTGTCCAGGTGAGAAGGGTGGCAAAAATGTGCGGCTAATGAGTGAGACAGGAAGAATAATGACGGACGGCGAGGGGAACAGAAGAAGGAATGAGTAAATCAACATTCTTCGTCGATATTCGGACGTCAACATGTTTTTGTCTTGTTTTCTGAACTCCATAGCATCTGAAATCCGTGAAAACTTGTTTCTACAACCCACTTCAGAAAACACGAGTAAACGAGCTACGATGAGACCGTTCCGGCTCAGTCGCTCCGGGCCCTGACCCGTCCGCTCCGAACAAGACCCGGACGTGTCAGACAGACCCGGAACGGATCCGGAGCGGCTCTCGTCTGCAGTCCGTCCGTATCTCCTCGGATCGTCACGCTGTGTTGTGGTACCGCCGCATGTTCGCCGGGCGTTTCTCCACGGCACGTCGTGTTTTTCCTGGCCTTCGGTGACTGGGTGCGGGTCGTTTGGAGCCAACACCAACAGCGGCCGACAACGGCCGGCGCCTTCAAACTCGCCCGCTAGGAAACGGTGCGGAACGCGTCCTTGGCAGCGGCTGGCATTTCGCTGCCGATAATGTGACGCGTACGCTCAGCTCGTTACTAATAACATCCGATATTTTCTACTCATCGTATTTGCTTCATTACCCAACCGCAACTTGTTCCTCCAGACGCAGCCGGTGAACTTCAAAAGGCACAAAACCAGCATAACATCAGAACTTTGGCTCTACTCGATAGCATTACACTTCTGCGGAACGAGCCGGCAACGTCAGACTGATCGAACACTGGTAGCTCAGTGGCGGCTGTGGTAGGGACAGTGGCAGTGGCGGGGGAGGGGCGGCTGAGTGCCGGCGGTGGGCGGCGAGGGAGGTCGACGGCGGTGGTGGGCGGCGTGCCAAAGACGTTCCCCGCGCAGCCACGGCGCGCCTTGATGAGCACGCCGTATCGTCGCGATGAAAAATGGCGCGAGTCGCGCGGCGCGCCAGCACGGTTGGGCGCGCTAGAGCACACCCACGAGGTGCCGCCAGGTGTATTCGACGACCACGGAGGCGGAGTAGCGCGAAGGACGATCTCACGCGCGTCAAGAGAGCGTAATCAAAGGCGAGGCCGCCGCGTCGAGCCGATCTCACCGTCTCTAGGCCAGGGACGGCGTGCCCCGCTTCTGGGACCGAGTCGACGAGCTAACATGTCTGTCGTCCGAGTGCAAACATGGAGACGATGACGCCAGAACCAACCACGAAACGGAAACCTGCGCTGATGTTGGTATGTTAGAAACCAGCAAAAGTGCACGGGTACACTGCCAGCTGACAGGTGGGTTTATCACGCCACGGTCGACTAATTCAAACACCTGCGCTTATCCCGAACCAGTTGAGTTTCTCTTCCGTCGCTGCTCAGATCACGCAAACCAACCGAGGAAGGAAGCCGACTCCACGTCTGTGCGCACACTGAAGCGCGGGGACTTACCTGGGCTAGACGGTTCCAGCGTTTGAAGTTCAGACACTGCTCTTCCAGGCCCATCTCCAGGCTCTGGATCTCAGCCTCCAGAGTACCCTGAAACGATAGAACATTGTCATTATAATGGTGATAAGATCAAACGGATTGCTTTAGTCACCAGTGCGTGACATTGGTGGTTTATTCGATAACATTAAATAGTATTTCAGTTACCGACAGTGTGTGATGCCACAAATGTTAACAAAATGAAAAAAAAATTATCAAATAAAAGTATTTCACTAGAGACTCAGACGCTCGTTGAGAATCAAATCACACATATCAAACCAGAAGGACACGCTGTTTCACGTCAGGGCAACCACTCGCTCATCTGAAATGACACGAGACGTGCGTTGCAAATGATGGCAGTGCAAGCTTAACACACGTCATGCGTCATATGCGACGTCATCGTTAAGTGTCGGGCTCCATCCCTGCGGCCAAAGGGCGTCAGCGTTTGAGAGGTACATACACCTAGCGAGGCACCGCCCTGCGCATGCTGTCGGACGTCTGTCACTAGCTACAGACAGTGACGTAAGTTCTCGGCTAGAGCCAGCCACGTCAGTACTCGGCCACAAACATCAGTACTCAACCGACAGTCAGTCCTCAGGTGACGGCGTCAGTCCCAGTCACGTCAGGTCTCAACCGAAAACGTCAATCCTCAGGAGGCGTCGTCCTAAGGCCTAATCCTCTACTCCTCTATACCCAGGCCAGCGGGGCGCCGGAGGACGCGCCCGGTTCTGACACTCCGCCCGAGGACGCGCTCGACTCTGACGCGCCTCTGGCAGGTGAGAGGCGCTCACCACCCGCCGGGGCGTGGTCCATCGCTCAGCGGTCTCCGCCGGGGGCCGGCACACGCTATACAGCCGCGAGTTTCCGTACCAACTCCGACTCACAGGTCGAAGGAGATACGGCAGTTAACTGACGGCAAGCTGATGAACAGAGGTGCGGTATAGCGAGGTAGAATTACCACATAGATGGGGTTATATGGCGCTGTGAAATGCGACAGTGATCGTTTGTGGGATAATGGGAAAGCCTCCGGATTACAACGAGCACAGCAACAGGGCCGTTTACTGCCCGCTCGCCGCGGCACCCCTGGTGTATCGGCGAGAGAGTGCGGCTGTTATTACAGCCCTGCAGCTCTACTGTTGACAGTTCAACGTCCTCATCACACTGTGTCACAGGTCGGATAAACAACTCAACAACGGCCGCCCGTGACGAGCTCTTAACAGCGCGCTGACACATCGGCGTGTCATCCGTGCAGGTCTAGCAGAGTTGTTCCACCCGTCCCGGGGGCCGGCGGCGCGGGCGACATTTGTCATATGGTGTTTACCCCGGCCGCGCCGCCCCCCGCGGCTAGACGCTGCAGGCGACGGCACCAGGACCAACACCTGATACAGCTGCAGCTGGCAGCAGGAGGACCCTTCCGCCGCCACGGGGTGCCCCCTGCGACCAATCAGCCGCGAAAGGCTGTGACAAATGAGGAGGACGAGATGCACTCTGCGACGGATCGACACTAGAGCCCCCTGACAAATCAGCGGACTCGTTAGAGCCCAGAGAGCCAATAGCGAGAAATAAATGGGGCTATCTCTGGGAAGAAGAGCGACACTTTCTGTAAGCACGGTGCTATAAATACTCGCTGAGAGTGAGAGACGAAACGTCCCAGGCCGCAGCCTCGAGTCCATTGAAGTCGTGCCTCCAATGGCGCGGGATGGAGGCCAGTTGTGCTCGGCTGGTGACCTGCGACGACGTCTGTATGGGCTCCCTCCACGACAGTGAGATATTCTCCGGCCGCCGCTCCGCCCCGTTTCCGTCTATATTTGGGCAGCAGCCGTCCCGCTAGGAATGCTGTCGCCTTTTGTCACGGACTGCGCCGGAGTCATGGCCACTCTCTGCCACAGTCCGCGCGACCCGTAAAAACTGCGCCGGTCAGCACAAAAAGCATCAACACGGACACAGACCGGCGATCGTGATGGCCTGGGGCGAGGCTGGCGGTCGCGAGGGGCAACGACCGGCCGCCCCCGCCCGCGCCCGCGCCGCCGCCCCCGCCCAGACGCTAGGTGTCAGACAGAGACCGGTCGTCGCGAGAGATGGAAACAATATGGTGCCGGAAGCGGGGAGGCAGCGATAAACAGGCAGCTGGGTGCTGGAGGATGGAGGGAGAGAGAGACCATCTGAGAGGCCGCGCCGGGTCGCCGCCGGAACACAGCCGGTCGTAGAGGACACGCCGAACGACTACAGTCGCGCCGCGGCGGGGGCGGCGCAGCGCCGGGCGCCGCACGTGGCTGGCACAGGCCGCGCGGCGCACGAGCCTCGCCTCAGGCCGGATGGTCGCTATCAAACCGGACTTCTGTCGGCTGCACGCGCGTCCGCGGGTGTGCGTGCGGTCAGTTGAACGAATAGGGATAACGTTCGCGACCGGCCACACGCAGACGGAACTGGGCACACGCAATCGGAGCTGTGTGATTGATATAGTCGAGGAAGTGTGCACTTAACGGGGGAAGTGGGATTAGATATTGACAAAGCTCCGCCCGTTCAGCGCTGTTTTGAACACGCACTGCGGTGCCGAAGGTGGCCGTAATCGGCCTGATCGACATAACGTCTCGTTTACAAGGGCCTTTGTGATACGCGCACGCTTCTGCTCCATAGCGGTAAACCCTCATTGGAGGTTTAGTGCACTCTAGCGAATACACGTCACGTTAATGGCCTCTTTGTTTTGAGATCCGAACAAGTCCAGATACACGTTTAAGATGATAGATAAGGCTACCAAACAAAAGATGATCCTTATTTGAGGTCATGCCCGAGGTCGGCTGAGGCTGGCGCAAGACCGCTCTGAAGAGAGATTGAGCCACTTGAGCTCCTCTATCATCAACGCACATAGAACGGGACTCGGAAACAGATTAATTTACAGCCAACGTTCCGAAACGCACAAACTTATCCTGCGCTGGCAGCTGAGAGCGTATAGCCTGAGAGGAAACGGTCAGAGGGTCGCCCTAGGAGATCAATTTTCCGCTCCGATTCCGTTTCCAAATGCACCTGGTGGAGCGCGCTAATCGTCCATGGGGTCCCGCTACGATTGTCGCATTTATGATGAGCGAAAAATCGCCCTGACAACCATGACAGATAGGCCGACCCACACGCAGGCCGGCCCACGTGAAAATCCAGAGAAAGGAGACGCCTGAATGAGGGAGCGGAGATGGGAGAAAGGCTGGGCTCCGACACGATTTCGATTACCATGCGATCTTAAACGATTGTCATTGGCTCCATTGTTATGAGCACACTCAAGATTTCTATCACGAAAGGAAATGCCTATCACGTTCACACTTCCGCAGTAAAATCTTAACGGGTGTCTCCAATCCACGTTAACCAATAACCAGGCACGAACATCCGTGACATGGCGCGGCTGTGAACCTGCCAACTACAATCACTGACAGTCTCTCGGGTCGTTCGGCCCCTCCCAGTTCCTCCCCTCTGTCGCTCGGTGGGAGAGAGCGGCTCGCGAGCGCCCTGGGAGCGCGGGTCACAGGGGTCACGGAGAGAGGCGGGCCGGGGAGCGGACGCCGAGTGATTCCCACCCAGGGTCGACACCACCCTCAGCACATGCACCGCGCCCGCCTGGGAACATAGCGCGAAAGTGTTTATTTTGAGACAAGGAGCGGATAAATGAGCTAATGAAAAATTCGCCAGCAGATGGCAGGGTACGTTAGCGCCTGAAGGTAGACTGCACCGCATGGCATCAACGTAGAATGTGGCCGGGCTTAGCATGGATAAAGGAGCTTGGCGAATACTTTAGAGTGGCATGGAAGGGGAATGGTTCCTTTATCATTAAATATTAACACCATGACAGTGACAAGATTGATCATATAATTACCGCGAAAGCATTATAAATATGTAGGCTTGGACGCCAACTAAACATCATTTTTGTTACTTAAAATTTACTAGTACTCTTTAACTGCAGGCGTATATTCATGCTGCTGGTAATCTCCAGCAACACCTCCAGATGTTCACGCGCCACCCTCTCCTCTCCACTCACTCTCCCCTCTCCTTCCCTCTGTTCTCTTCCATTGCTTCTCTCCCCGTCAAGCCACTCTATTCTAATCGGTAACCGTTGTACCGGCCGGCACCGAACACGACATCAGCCAACTCCTCCATCCTTCACGTGCCGGTCAGCCTGCAGTGGCCGAGTGAACTGGGTCGGTCGCTACCTCCCGCCGTCCCCGTCTGCCCTCAATGGGAGCCCACCTCCCACGGTAGCAATAATAGATCGACTCGACGCAGCCCCACACAGGTGTGAGAGCGGCGAAGGGTGGCGTTCCACGGCGCAGGGAGGCAGGCAGCGGGCGTGCAGGTGCCGAGCCGCTCAGGCCTCAGGGGCGGGCGGCGCGGGACAGTATGCACCCGGCCCCCGGCGCGGAGCCGTGAAATACGACTGGTGAATGGGGGAGGGTGCAGGCGGGGCGGGCGGCGCGTGCAGCCGTGCATGGAGGGTCGACGGACAAGACAGGTAGCGTGGGATAACGGATGGCCAGTGTGCACGGCGCAGAGGGGCGGGGAAGGAAGAGCGAGTGGTTCAGGTGGTGTGCGTGAGACAGCGCGCCGGTGTGAGTCGGTGGTTCTCAGCAGGGGTGAGACGGCCGGGAAACGGGACGGACGTGATGGAGGGGCAGGATGGGCGGGAGGGGAACTGAAGCACCCGGTAACTGACATACGGGTGGGGAACAGAGAACAAGACCAGGGACTAGATGAGCCAAAAGACACATAAGCATATCGCATTCATGGAAGACATTATTCAATAAATATCGGAAATGGCAGAAGGAATAATCCAGGGAGGCAGGGACAGGGCGTTTCATCCACCTTCAATTTTTTGCCAAGGAAATTGCTAAGGAAATTGAGCTAAATGCATGATCTGAAACAGCTATACGAGACATGCACGAAGCGGAAGCCGATCACCTCAGTCCAACGTGAGGCGGAAGGGAGGGCGGCGCACCTCCCGGCGGGACGTGGGAATCAGAGCGGTAGGTTATCGTCTGTTTACGCTCTCGCCGCCGGTCGATTTGGCGCCCCGAATGGGATCAAGCGCGGCGCCGTCCTGCCGGTTATCAGATTAGATAGTCGACCGCGCGCTACAGCAGGGGAATACGCCACTGGGGCGGGACGATAACCTGCAATCGGATGTAGCTGTTTGGGGCAGAGACGGGAACGGTGGGGACTCACCTGAGCGCTGGTAGCCTCCGAGCTGTCGCTGTCTCGTCGTGGGCTTTCTCTGGGGACGACCAGTTGTTCGAACTGGGCCACCTTGTCCTTGACCTTTCTTCCCGGGGTAGGTGACCTGATGGGTGACCCCCGGTCGGGCAGCGCAGGAGGACGGGTGTTTCGCACCTCCTGGTTGTTTTCCTCCTTGCGCTCCTTGCCCTTCAGAGTGGTCTCTGGCTCAGGGTCCTCCTGGTCGTCCTCAATGAGAGGGGTCATCTCACCACCGTCCTTCTCTCGGAGGGAGGACACATCATACCGAGGACGCTCCTTTGGCACTGTGTGGTGGAGGTCCCTCTCCTTTAGAGAGGCCAAACTGTGAGCTCCCCTTCCCCTAGGAGACGACACAGTTCTGATGTCCCTGTCCTTCAGACAACTCACAGAACGGAGATCACCGTCTCTCAGCGACCCAAAGTCCCGGTGGGGCAGCTCCCTCTCTGGGGCGGGCTCTCTCCACTCGTCCCTTACTGGCGGGTCGTCCCTCCGGCCCGCGTCCCTCTGCGGTGACTTCTCTCGTCTTCCCCCATAGCTGGGCACAGTGGCCGCCGCCGGGCGCTCCTCCGGCCGCTCTCGCCGCTCCACCGGTGGCTGGATGAACTCGATGCGACCTCCCTGGACGCAGATGTTGGGCGTGGTGTAGGCGCGGAGTGCGGCCGGGTCGCGCACCTCTGTCGGTACCCGGCCTGTGGTGGCGGCGCTCTCGGCAGCTCGCCATGACCTGTCGGACACACACAGAACCATCGGTCAGTAATGAGCAGCACGCAGACAGACTGTGAATGAATCCATGAGCGATCAGATGCGAGGAGAACCCGTCGCCTCGGGCTCCAGCCGACCGCCGACCAGCGCGGCGCCCACCTGAATGGCAGATGGGATTTTAAACGCGGGGTCAGCGCTCTCCGAGCCCAACGATGAGGGAGTTTGCGTGCTCAGCGTCGCCCCTGAATTAATCAGCCGTTTTTCATCGAGGGGTAAATAGCTAGACCGTATTAGAGCGTTGATTCCGCGAGGGCTGATGAATGGGCGTTTTTAGCGGGATGGGCTCATTGAATCAGCCGGGCGCGATTTACATACTTAGGGGCCAGTAACGGGCTAAATCCGGCGGAAGGTGAGAGAGACAAATAGCAAGTCGAGCAATAACACTCAAGCGAAACATCGGCCCTTTTACTATGATGATGCACGGCATAGTAAAACATTATAACCATCAACATGGACACGGGATATGAGACTAAAACGGTCAGGTGAGGCAATATATTTACAAAGGCGAGCTTTAGGGCGTTCTGCTTTAGGTCACATCGATTAAACCAGTTCCTAAAACGATAATCCAAATGAGAACATTCACAAGATGGATGAACCGGCTTGGTTTCATCAATAACTTAGAGGTCCTCTATCTAATTGTATCGGGACCGTATCAAGATGAATGAAACCAGTCCCCGTGCGTGGCAGTCCAGCCCGCCGCCCAGGTCGCGACTGGTGTAGGACTGGATGAACTGGGTCGTCAGAGCGGGCCCACTGTCTCAATCCGTCCCAGTTGTGACGTCAGTCACGTCCCAGCCACCAGCTGCCAGATTCTGTTCCGTGCTCTGCGCTGCCAGACGCGATCAGAACCTCCTCGTTAGCACGAGGTATTGTGTGTCACGGTGCCACCGCCGGGAAGCCTAAACATGGCCGCACAGCCTGGAACAGGGCCTATCGGACCTCACGCACGGCTGCCTCCGCCGCCTGCCCTAAACACAGCCTCTCTGGGACATATTCCGAGGTCACGTAGCCACAGATCCGGTGTCCAGGCTATGCGGAGGGCCTTGTTTTAGTTTTAGGCTGGTAAGCGGTAAACCTGAACCATGAAGCTTACCCATGCGTCAGGCAGCTGCATTAAGAGGATCACCCCAAATTGGGAGGTCTCAGGAGGGCGATACTCCAGCTTTCATGAGCTTTGTTTTAGTCACCATGTGGAGTGATGACCAATGCTGGCCTCACGGCATGACATCAGGTTTTCACCAGACGTGAGTCATCACCCATTTCGGGGACTGGAACAGACACTTAAGGGACCAAACAGCAAACACTCGTATACAGTAAATACATATTCGAATGCAAATATAACCAGGTCATGTGGGGACACAGCAGGTCTCGAGGAAGTCAGCTGACGCAAGAGCGGCGTCTCGCTGAGGACTCAAGGAAAACAGCCTCTAGAGTTCTGCACGGCTGCAATTTTCCACAGCCTAGCCGCCCCGCAGCCGTGGCTCCACAGCCACAGCCGCCCACAGCCGTGGCAAACTGTGGGCAGCCAGCCGTCAGCCGGCCGTGGATACTTTCAATGAAATGCAACCAAATCGTATATAACAAGTTGTTTTTAGTTGAAACATATAGCCAAAAGCGCATTGCAATGGGCTATAGATTCTCAAGCTCATGAAGCATCATAGGTTAAGTGGTTGTGTATCTGCCATCTAGCTTTAGGCCGAAGGCCTGAAGCTTGATGCGCAATGCATATCTACACAAGCCCTTGCAAGGGGTTAAGAAAGATGGGTAGGTAGGTACCTACATCAACAGAAAACATAAACAACGAACCAGAATAGAAGCACTAGCAGTGTAGACATCTAATGCCAAATCCTGAAGCATGGTTGTGGGACAGAACAACAGACCCTGATGCTTTTCATTATCAATGTTAGGTATGGAAAATAAAACTGAAGTTGATTGACTGTCAAACAGTGATTTTCTAGTCAAAACTCTTGCTTCTTTCTTACCTTGCATATTTTCTGGGGTGTGATATGCCAGACTTGAAGCAGCCTTCTCGGCAAGTCTCAAACTAATTTGATATGCAAGGCATCAAAACACTAGTGAGCATCCAAGAAAGAAAAACATTCATCTATTTTGATTTTTCCAAATAATGATCTTCGCTCAAATCCCCAAGGACGTGCGAGCCACAATTGCCTCTTTCAATCAAAAATTTTACTTGAGTTTTAAATGACGTCAATAGCAAAGATTTGGCAATAAATTGTTTTGTGTCACTATAAACAGCAATAAAAATTATAATTAATATATCATAACGCTATACAGTTGAAAACTTGCTCTCGAACAAAGATTTGGTATCAAATTTTTACATTTTCAGAAGAAGACGTCATTTTATTTGTAAAGTCAACAGCTCGCGTAAGAAATATTGTGTTCGGGGGTTTTCACCGTCATGTGAATTACGTGTTCAGGGTTTTCACCATCATGTGAATTAACCGTAAGTAAGGTTCATGCTCACTTATAATCTAATTCCATTGGCTTCGTTGATCAGCATTTTCTGTTACCGGTCACTTACACACCAGTTAGAACATAAAGCGCCAGTTTTATATTATGTAATTGGACTAGCCGAAGATCCAGAAATACTTCTAAGAGTTATTTTAGATAATATTTTATGAAGCCTTTACCTGCCTTTACCTAGGCCTGATTTCTTTTTCTATTACCTGAAGGAATTATTGAACGCTCGTCCTCAATAGCTGTAAGGTGCACTCCTAATGACCAGGTGAGATTGATTTGAGAGGGATGTGACAATGCAGCATGTTGCATTTTCTGAAACTGTCAAGCTCTTGATGATGAAGGAACAATTGGTAGCTATAATTAGTATTCTTTACCAGAGTGCAAACTCCCCTACAGCAAATGGTAAAACCATTACAGGTTTTCAAAGGCTTAACCACTTTCAATGTTGCTGGGCATCCTTTGCATGGTTTTTACAGGCTAGACTGCTTATCAGAATGTAAGATTAAGGATTTAAAATTTTGTATTTGAGTACTTAAGATTGAGCTTGAAATCTCACAGCCGTGGCCACAGCCGTAGCCATGTTCTTGGAGATATTTGCAGCCGCCCCGGCCCACAGCCGTGGGGCTGCAGCCAGCCGTGGCTGCAGCCGGCCGGTGCAGACCTCTAACAGCCTCCCACACTAGGCCAATAGAATGAACATCAATCTGCTCTTAACTTAGCCAGATCAGTCTGAAGGGCAGTCAAGGTAAGGCGAGGTGAGATGAAAGATGGCATGGCGAGTGTCAACCTACCAATAACAGTGATGCATACGTTCTTTGAATATTGAAATGCGAATTAAAATATTTTGAAAAAAGTTCAACCGTACCAATTACTAAATATGTTTTTAAGATAACCTTTATAAAGTCAGCACCCAGCTGATCTCATTAAACAACACGCCAATTAGCTCTCAATTGCGCTCATAAATTACAACAGCATTCCGCACCTGACTTCATGAGGCGCCAGGCCCTGTGCACACTGTACAATTGCCAGTTTGCATCGGCAGTTCGATCAGGGACCTGCCGTGGCGCCGCGGCGGCTGCAGCGGCCGGCTGACCTCCCGATTCCAGTCCATCCCTCGCTGGGCCTCCACTGGCGACCCGCAGACTAGGCCTGCACCGCGCGGCCATCTCCATGAAATATGCACCGGAGACATATACGGCGTGGCAGCGACGATGGCGCGATAGCCGTCAGGAGAGGCGAGTCACCGTCATGTATACCGGCAGCCTGGCCGGCGCCTCGACCGGCTGCCTCGCCCCGGGGCCGGTGGGATGGTTTGGAAAAGGTGTGGTTACTTCCGGTGGACCAGAGGGATAGGAAGGGGAGGTTGAACCATAGCGATCGGCGATGAGCTGGTGGGTAGTTGTGTGGCATGTGTATTTTGTGTAGGAGTACAAGTGTGTATGTGGGTGTTTTATCGACTATCGTAAGCAAACATCAGTAGGCATTAAGTAGACTTATCACGCTTCGATTTCTTGACAAAAAACTCGGTTTCGAGAAATGAAGGCACTCATCGTTCCTCTATTATGAAACTCCTCTGGTAATCAAAAACTGCTCGTCTAAATGTTTGTCTACCTGTTCAGACTTCTGATTGCTCCTAATATTGGTAGGATAAGTAGCTGACTGGCTGGGTTTTCCGACTCTCCGCTCGCCGATCTATCTTCAGAGTTCCTCTCGCAGGTCTCTGCACGGAGCTAGAGTGACGGCGGAGCACCGGTGGGCACTGCGCCAGACGTGTTTTTCACCAGCTCTGCCTCAGGGTAGGAGTGTCTCGCTTCACCGCTGTCTCCGTCATCTTACCGCCCCACCACCCACCACCCAGTGCCCACCACCACACCGCCCGTCGCTCACCACCGCTTCATCAGTCACCACTCACTGCTGCCACCCCCTCCCCCCATGAATAGTCCGTACCTTCCGCAGCGGTAGCCAGCAGCCTCAATACCCTACCAACTTTACCTCAAACAGAGCCCATCATTGAATACCTCACCTCTCAACGCCCACAACCCAAAATCCATCTCCCTAGTCCCTAGCTTTGTCTCAGTCCTGTCGCCGACCTTTCACCTCCCTTACCACCCAGACCACTGCACCGCAGAGGCCGCAGCCCACGTCAGCCGCATGAACTCGGGTCAAAGGTGCCCCTCGGGGTCACGGCTTGGGTTGGCACCACGCTCCGCTGTGGTGACGGCTTGTCAATCATAGTCGAAATGGAGTATGTCTCAACCTCACTCAACGTCACACTGCCAGACAAACCGTCAACGTCAACCGTCAGCCGTCAACCGTCACCGTCACCGTCGTCGTCATCGCTAAGCGCCACTCCCAGCGCCCGCAGGGTTGCCTTTTACGGACAATGCCGTGTATGTTGACACTGCAGAGAAGCCCTATCTCGCTGGACAGGTGCATGCGACCATGTCTTTCGAAACAGGTGCGGCCTTCTTGGCCCGCTTCCAACCTCAATGCATTCACCACCGGAACCCCTAAGTCGGTCTGTCTCGACCGGGAGGTAAACGGAAGTGTTCGTCTCATGCAGACCGGAAGTTGGGCTTGTCCGCCGGTGTCGTGGGGCCGTCGGTAAGTGACCGGAAGCTGGTCGGTTTCCGTAAAAGGCAGTGGCACCATGGCGCGGCCGAACAGTGCTGTCAATGCCCGTGTTCGGCTGACAGCCGTGTTCGGCGGAAGGTGCGGTCATCGTGTGCGCCCGTGGGTGCGGTCGTCATGTTTCCAGTCGTCACCAGCGTTGGAAACATGACTCGACTCCCGAAAACGGGGTGAAATCCGTCACCACTGCCGCCGCCAAAAACGACTTTGGAGAGGGGCTGGCCAGAACAGAGGTGAGCCGGCAGATGTGGGATTCCGTTCCGCTATTAGGAATGATCGGGCAGCTTAGGCGCAGCACGTGCAGGCTCGCTGTCAGCAAGTAATTCGCAGCGAGGAGTAGGATCCCCCGGTGAAGCCAAATCTGCAAGCCAATTGGGATTTATTGGCGATTGATTGATGGTGCAGTTTCTGAGTGCGCCGACAGCGCGGCAGGGCAGCGCCGAGCCCGACGGAGTATTAAATAACCGACGACGTGAGTTGGTGTGGAATTAATGATCGTTGCATCATTTGTTATCGACTAATGATTGGTTCAGTGCGCCGTAATGCTGCAATGAATCCTTCTGGGATAATGGAAACTGGTGAGCAGCTATAGCCTAGCACAGCAAGCTGCTCCCTAGAGACTGCAGCCCGTGGCACTGGCGGTAAATGGATGGAGTTGAACGCTGAATCAGCGACCATAATCGTCCACTGTTCGGGCTTCATTTGGAGCTCTCAGTGTCACTTGATCTAACGATAACTGCCCCGGACGAGCCGACTTAGCGAGCGGCTTAAACCTTAAGTGGTTAGAAGAGTTCATTCACACAACCCAGGATTACACCAGCTCGCATGACCTCACAGGCAGGGGCCCCAGCCGTCGGCTTCGTTTGGCCAGCGCCATGGGTAAAACGCTGCCGGAATGCCTGCCGCCGTGCACAAACAGCTTGTTTTCCCAGACCACAACAGCGCAGCCACGCCGACGGAAGGCAGTGTGAGCTGACCTTCGCCCCGCCGGGTTACCGTGCAAGTTCAGGGCGATTTTTGTACAAGTTTCAAGTTTAAACTCAACCGGCGACGGCGCGCTGCCCCGCGTAGCCAACGAGATGGCGACTGATTGTCAGACTGAGGGATGTTTGAGCAATTTTTTCTCCCTTTACAGACGCAGAAAACGGTGCGGCAGTCTGACCTGACGCCCTCAGAGTTGTGAGCGAGTGAAACTGAGCCGAGTGCAGGCCCCACTTCGGCCGCAACGCGAGATAATCCACCTCCCAAACTGGTCCTCACTTCGAAAAAGACTCAAACAAGATCGGAGCGGGTCGCGGTGACGCAGGTAGAGCTCGGCCGCGCTGTTCTGCACAGATACACGAGAGACAGAGCGGCACACGACTCGAAACAGGTACAGGTTGGTAGTGGGCGGGTCACCGCACACCGACCGGGATTGTAAGGACGAGCTCTCAATCCCGTTCGTGCTGGTTTTGAGAGGAAGGTGCGCGCCTTCCGCGCCCGTCCAAACTAGGACAGATGAGTAGCCACCTCTGTTGATTTCTCTCTGGTCACCGTTGTAAGATCGTGGGGACATCGGAAGTGAAGGACCTGATTTCCGTCCTCAGGTTTACAGTATAATATGAAGCTATGAACGCCGGCAATCGCTTACTAAATGCGACCCAATACGAGGACAGGAACTTGATAATGTCATGAACGGAAGACGGCATTTTATCTACGAGATGATAATCAGAAGCTATCGAAGAACGGCTACACTGACATTCAAGTAATTGACGGGTCCTGCAGGTGAACAGTCAGTAAATGCTGAAGGATGTTATGCCGCTTATTGGCGGATGCTTCACTTGCTACAAGCCCAGATTTTCATGCGTAAGAGGAGCAGACTCGATAGCCTTTCGTCTCTTTCTCATGCGGCTATGGCGATAGTGAAGAAAACATCCTGGCGAGATCACCAAGATACGACAAATATCTATCATAGCAGAGCGCTAGTGAGAAGGTGAAAGCGTTCGTGATAAGAATCAAATGGGGAATCCATCTGGACACATAAAAACGCTAGAAAGTTGCGGACGGGGTAGCCGAGAGTCTCAACTACTGCGACGCACCTTTGAATCAGATCAGATGGTGCATTCTGGCCGGTCTACTCTTCCATATGCTATGCTGCCCATTCAGGGATTCGACAACATTCAAACAAATATATTGTTCAGCTAAATCTAAGTCCTGGCAGCGAGCACGCGTTATGTTTGAAAAGATAGGTAGCTTGCTTTGATTGTTTGCACACAAACCCGTTCCAAAAATGACGATTAAAGATATTCGGTATTGCATTGCGTTTGCGAACAAACAAAGCTCAATTCCGTCCCGATTTATAAGCCTCCTTTTTTAGACAGACGGGTCGATATTTCCATTCAGTAAATCGGTACTGGCTAACGTCCTCACATCTGCCGATCATGACGGGTCGCCCGTTTTTTTGCAAGTGCAGATGAGCCCTGGCACGTGCAGAAAATACGGGCCAGCTGCTGTTGACAGACCCCACAACCAAGCCTGTGACGGCTGTTGTTAATCAAGGAAAGCCGATCGTCTTAGAGGATGACAGGGGACACCGCGCAGCTGTTTTCCTTTTCCTGTAATTCCCAGTACCACAGCTCAACACACGTAATATTTATGAAGGATCGGCTAATGAGCGTAATCTGGGCCGAAAACTCCTTATTTAGTCCGGTAAAGACTATGTGATTTGTGGCAACAATTTCATGGACCGGACAACCACAATCAAAAGCAAAAAACGTCATCACGGGAAAACGGACGAGTAGCCATGTAAACTCAGTGTTAAACACGTCTGTCAAACACTATAACCACACCATCTCATCAAAAAGCGCCGCCTTTTGCACCCTTTCAAACAGTCCGAGCGCTGACACTGATGAACGTTTGTTTGTGCGGGTGGGGTGCGTCAAACAAAAACGGTTCGCAGCTGCATCATAACACTTCTCAGAGCAGTTCCGGGCGACTCTTGAGGACGTTCACACTAGCCGAGGAAGGGGCTCAGAATGGCACGCTGGCAGGACTCTGGAACGTCCCTGCATCAAATCGAAGACGAAGAGAAGATTGTGTGTGATTTGGTGTTCGAGATGGATTGTTAGAAACATGCAGACAACACAACCCACTAGCTAATGGTCGATCATATGCGAGACCGGTATGGGAGCTTTCCAAATGGGTGGACAGCCGTTGACTGCAAAGTTGACCCGACCTACGACCCTTCACCATTAACTGATTCAGATCAGGTCCGCGGCGCATACCTCGACCCGCTCAAATACCATGTCAGACGGTCGTACTTTACCCACTCCACCTTCCATTCACTCCACAGACCCGCTCTCAACCGTTGCAAAACCACGCAAAACCACTTGAATACCGCCCACACTGATGTCGGTCGCCGCGGGCGGCGGCGTCTGGGCGGCGTCTGGAGGCGTCTGGGCGGCGGGCGGGGGCGGGGGCGGGGGCGGGGGCGGCCGCGGCGGCGATGCCAAATAAGTCCACTCTCAAAGCTGGCTGGCGGTCGTTCTGGTTAGCTCATTAGCTCGTCTGGATGACATCACATCGGTTCAGCGGGGTGCCAGCGGAGGACTAGCGCCGGAGGAGGGTGATGAGTGGGGGTCAGGCGAGGGGGGGGGGGGGCGATGAGGAGATGGATTGGTGAGGTGAGCATACGGGAAGAATTACATGAGAAAAGACTGACTTTGTTTCGCCTTGCACATTGTCTTGGTAATTTCTTTCTGTAGATTTTCTGTCTACTTAGAGCCTTGTTTTTTATGAATATCGATGAATATCATCGACATCAGCCCATTAGAAAAACACCGGTGGGTGCAATTGGTCTTTTCGGATTTCGTCTTCATATCTGTATCATTTTTCGTCCTTAACACGCGCAGTGGAAGGGGGGGGGGCGGATTTCGCCCACCCCTCCTGTTTTTCGCCAATAACTCGCGCCGCAAGCATAATATCAATGTGAAATTTCGGCTACCTGTCCAGAATTGAACTGCGGATCTTCTCGTGCAAGAAGTAAGAAAATCGGTTCACAACTTTTCTAGTAATAGCGGTGTAAAGTCAAACATCCTGCCGCCGCGGCGGCGCGGCGGCGCGGCGGCCGGCGTTAGCCGTTACGCGCCGCCTGAATTGTAGACTGTGCCGGGGCGGGACGGTTCCGTCTTTACATCGCGCTCCTTACCGCTGATTATATTCGATTTGCGTCAAATTCGGTGAGAAGACTGAGAAATGTACAGGCAATCATATGGTCAAAGAATTTTGAAAATCAGCCGGTAACAACTTGAGTTATGAGTGTGTAAACACAAAATTGTGATTGCCGCGTTTCCCGCGTCGGCCGATGCCGCTTCAGCCGGCGACATCTTACCCTTCGCAGGCTTCTAACTGCCATATTTATTGTTGGATTATCTAGAAATTCACAATACATACTCACAAATGTTTGCCCTTTCGTATAGTGAAAGATTTTAAAAAATCGGCCGGTAACTTTTTGAGTTATCGGCGTGTAAACGCAAAAAAGTCGCTAATATGGCAGATTTGACCACATTTGACCTCATTTGACCTTGAAGATATTAACCTAGGGTCATGAAATTCACACACAACAGAGTTCCCCATGGCCCCCACCTACCCTCCAAATTTCGTCTTTCTAGCTCCAGTGGGAGCTGAGATCTTAGGGGGGGGCGACATCCGCCCCCCCCCCTTCCACTGGGCGTAGTACTCGCAACCCTTCCACTGCGCGTGTTAATGCGTAAGCTGTAAGCGTTCTGTCAACCCGCCATTAATCAGTAAATGTCTGTCAAATGTCAATGGTAGTCAATGGTCTGTCACTCAAGCTGCTGTCAAGTCCCATTAATCAATTCACCATTGTATTGTATTGTATTGTATTGTATTTACGATCATGGGCGATCCACACATGGCGTGGCGATTACTGCCCAGAGTCTGAGTCGGGTATAAGCATGCAGGAACAGAGACCAGTCGAACAACAACACACACACACACACATACACGCACACACAGGAAGACTCTATATGCTACGATTTCTAACATACCGTGTAGGTACTTATATACATACAAGACGAGTGCCTAATTCAGGCCATCACGAAGGTCTATCGTTTTTCCACAGAGACTTGACAGCGCGTGCGAATTTAGAGGGTGGCAGCTGTGAGAGGTCGGGAGGTAGGTCGTTTAGGAGCTCGGCGGCACGGTAACTGAAACGCCGCTTACCGGTTTCTAGTCTGGGACGCTGGAGCTGGAGAAGGTTATCCTGACGTGTATTTCTATTCCTGGTTGAGGAGTCCCGGTTTTTGGCAAACATAGAGGCAAGTGCTACCGGTTCGCCGTAGTGTATCGCCTTACGTGCAGTGGCCATGGTTTGAAGTTTGTACATAAATTCGGGCGGCATCCAGTTGAGTTTCTCGCGCAGGTCAGTGACGTGGTCGAATTTGCGACGGCCAAAAATAACTCGAGTAGCGAAGTTCAAGATCTTTTGGAGTCGATTCAGGTTCTTTTTTGTACCATTTCCGTAAACTGAGAGGCAGTAATTTACTCGGGAGATGACTAGAGATGTGACAATGGTTTTGATGACCCCATCGGGAAGACAGTGCCGCACGTGGGAGAGGCCGATGAGCAGACCCATACACCTCCGGCTGAGCTCAGATACATGGGCTTCCCAGGTCAGACAGCTGTCAAACACCACGCCGAGGTTTCCTGCCTGCGCACATGGTTCCAGCTCCGTGTCACGAAACGATACGACGACTGGGGGCAAGTGTTTTAGATTTTGACGGCTGCCGAATATCATGAGTTGCGTTTTGCTCGCGTTGACCTTCAGGGCGTTAGAGTGGAACCATTTGTTCAGTGCTTCTAGTGAGGCCTCCATGCGCGAGATAAGGCCACTTACATTGTTTTTTGGGCCACTCACTAGAAGCTGGGTATCATCTGCATATTGGAAAACGCATGCGTCGTCGGCGTGAAGCGCCAAATCGTTTGAGAAGATCGTGAATAAAAGAGGACCCAGGGCATTCGTTGTATTTAGGTCACAAAATCATTTCTATTTAATCACTCATTTTCTGGTCGTTTGGTCATGTGCCATACACTCTCCGTGTGTGTCCTGCCACTATCGGTCACTCATGTATCAGTGAGCTGCTAATCAGGAGAGCCACTTGACGCTGCCTGACCACACCGCCGCACCTTCCCACAGAGAGAACACAGGAGTGGAGGGGAGGGGAAGACTTCTTGGACAGGAAACACGGCGCGCCGACTGACGAAGGAGCCAACCACTTCCTTATCGTGTAGTTGTCTCAGTCTGGCGCCGATAACCACACGGTTTGTCGGAAAAATAGGACACAGACAGGCACTGAGGAGGCGAGCGATCACGGTGGGGATGTTAGTTAGTGGCAAAACATCTGCCTTTGTATCGATCGATGACTTGTTGCAATACAAGTGACAGACTTTTCACAATGGCGGTGTGTGTTCAATCGACTGGTTTGGTGTCGTGAACTGATCGACAAATCAGGTCCTTGAGACTCACCCGAGTCTATGGTACAACAGTATTGTCCAGCACTTCACGATAATTTTGAAACCGAGACATGTGGACAATACCGGTCGCCGAAAGTAACAAATTTCAATGGTGGGTGGATTGTTTTTGGCCCTTTGTCACCCCAAGCACATGATACTAGTTATCAGAGAGTGGATCTAAATGACGCAAGGTGTTTTCACATTCATCATCGTTTCCAAACCGAGGAGACGGCTCACGCGCCGCGTAACACCCACGGTGCGTGACATGGAGCGAGGCTGCGGTGGGGGCTCCGTGTATAATTACTTCCTCAAGTGTATGAAGAAAGCCGCCAGTGTGCAGTGTAATGAACGCGTGCATTAGTGATGACGTCAACAGTCGGCGGCTGTAAAGTAGGTGTCATGATATCATAAGTGCCAACATAAGTTGACAAGAAGCGATAGTGGCAAGTGCAACTGCTCCGGGTAACCCCGATACGGAGACTTGAGATTCAGTTGGTGACGACTCTGCTTACGAGAATGTCAACAGCGAAGCTAGATTCCATGGTGTCATCGGCGCCACTAGTCTGTGGCTTCACTAATCCTTCCGTCAACAATGTTCAAGTTCAAACCAAGACGGGATAGCGAGCATTTTTGATACCGAATGCGAATCGATACCTAATGCAAATAAAAACTGTAAATCCACAAAAAGTCAAATAGATGCGCAATACCAACGACTGTTATAGGCATACCACCCACGCAACCCATCCTGTGAATCTCAGACCCCGTAATCCCCCCCTAGTACCCCCCCCCCCACCGAATGGTCACCGAGAAAAGCCGCTCTGCCGGCGGTGCGGTGGTCCTGTCCCCTGACATCAGCCTCCCTGACCAAATTTGTCCCTCCACCGACTCCAAACCCGCCACAAGCCCACGACTCTCCCACGGGTCTGTCCAAAGACCCATCCCGTGTTCGGCGCCAAACCATATATCACGTCCGTCCAGCGCCATACACAGCACATCACCACACAGGACACACCGGCGCGGCGTCACACTCGCACGTCAAGTCAATGTCCAGCCGCACGTCCCGGCGCACAACTAGTCAAACGTCCGCTCGCACGTCCGATCATACGTCTCATACAGGCCTCAAAAGTCTCGCACGGCCCTCCGGGCTGTCTCGGTTGGTGACTCTTTTAACGCTGGACCACCCTGGATAGGACATGAGGTGTCAGCCTCAGCCCCCTCCCCCGTCCCTTCAGGCACCACACACTTTCTGCGGGAAGCCTCAGACATCTCAATGGAATGACAAAATATACCGCCGCGCTAGCCGAGCCTCCAATTCATATCCCTGCTTCCGCTATGCCCAAACCTGGAGCGGCGGCGGCGGCGGCGGAGGCGTGGGGGGGGAGGTGGGGGCGGGGGCGGGGGCGGGGGCGGGGCGACCTCGCGGGTCATGCGTGACCTATGAGTCAGCGTGGTGACCCGGCAGAACGCGAGGTCATGGCGGCGAGGTCAGGTAAGCTGGATACAACTCACCTTTTCTAGACGAGAGTTTTGCTATTAGGCTGACGTGATGTTTGTAAATGTACATAGTTACTAAGAATAAATTCGGGAAAACTTTCTCTCAAATTCTAATGAGCAAATGATACCCGGAATGATTTGCTATCCAAGAAATCAAGTCTATGATAGTCATTCGATACCCCAAAGGTGAAATAAGAATAGCATCGGGAAGTCACTGGATCGCACCAGGATTTCAATCCACCCGATTTATCCCACATCCAATCTCACTTTCGCCAGGTCTTTGCCGGGCATCGTCAATGCAGAATCGGATCACATTACCTATTCCCTTCACTCCCTCCCATCCTCTATGCACTCCACACCAGTCCAGAGCAGAAAAACGACTCCGATCGCCGACCAAGGCTAGAGAAACTTCACCGGACGACTACGGTAGCCGCCGCGCGCGCTTCGCAACATCTGAACTGACAGGTGCTCTTCCATCTCTTCCATACCGATCACCTTGTGCGGGCCAGCAGCGGTGGAGCACTCCTGCTTGCAGTGCAGTCCCTTCGCCTCTGACTTGAGCGGACCGGGACCGGGGCTCTCCATTGCCAGTCCGCGGGCGACCGGCGACCGCCCGGGGTCCTGTTCCCCAGACGTGCCGAGCGACCGCAATGTAAACAAATTAACCCGCTCGCGCCG
The DNA here is from genome assembly GCF_019059575.1 of Amphibalanus amphitrite. Taxonomy (NCBI): domain Eukaryota; kingdom Metazoa; phylum Arthropoda; class Thecostraca; order Balanomorpha; family Balanidae; genus Amphibalanus; species Amphibalanus amphitrite. Next base: position 22,270 of record NW_024882501.1, on the reverse strand, counting down.
TCGGTATTTGCATTCGGTATTCACGGGCACGGGCGGAGGATATCGGAGCTGGACGGGTAGGGTGGGCAACAGCTGTGAAGTGGACGGAGGCTGTGAGGGAGTGGGGGAACAGAGGGAGAGGGAGAGAGAGAGAGAGAGAGAGAGAGAGAGAGAGAGAGAGAGAGAGAGAGAGAGAGAGAGAGAGAGAGAGAGAGAGAGAGGCACGAGTGGGAGGCAAAGAGCAAAACCATTGGGCATTCATGTCAGCTTTGGTATCTTAAAAGCACACTCGTAAGAATGGGTCCAATAAAGCTACTTAAATTCGTATCATACTGATCATTCTACCACGAAGATCTGCCCTTAAAACGTCTATTCCATTCAAAGAATGTGAACGGATCTCTCCCATTGCGAGCCATTGCGCTGATTCTGATTTACGAGACGCACGCACAAGTGAGCGGTGCGGCGGTGGGGAGCCCGCGTTCTGCGCGCTGTGAGGACACCGACCAACTCCGCTGGTGGTCCTACGCGTGCACCGCGTGTGCACACTGCCGTGCACACCTCACTGTGCACAGTGCGGTCCCAGATACGTCCGAGGTGCATGTCTGGAATTGACCCACGTAGCTGAGTAGATGGAGACAGCGTAGAGGATCTGTCCGGGAGAGAGATGACCCACGTTACGAACCAACCACCACTGCAACGGTAGCCGAAAACCAGAGCGGTAGGTAGCCCGTAAGAGTGTCTGGGAGAGAGATACGTACTCCACGCTACGGACCACTGGTAGCCGAAGCCCAGAGCGATAGGTGCCCCATATAATATGGTGACCTAGCTTGCGTGATAAGAAGAATGAGACCAGAAATAGAACACCCGGTAATTGCTTCATCAACGGTGCGGCCAGCCCCTGGCTGAGCCGACTCAATAAAAGCCAGTGACGCAAGTCCTGTATGCTGTCGTATGTGGCTACCAGGAAACAATCAACCGAGCATGTAATAAGCCTACCAGTAGTTATAAAGACGGAGACAATGCCTCTCAGATTACGAAGGGAACAATATACCGGCATATGTGGAGAGGCAATACATTATTTTACTCTGTCATCAAAAGCTTTCAGAGGATGAGGTATTCAGTTTATAGCTGCGTTCTTATACTTGTAGTATAACTGCAGTGGGAGCTGAAATGCGAGAGGAAGGACAGATATATGACGAACAGTGTCGCAGCCGAGATGAAAAACACGTACAAAGAGTCCTAGCACCAAAGCTTAATTAGTGACAAACGCTATTCAAACATGCAGGAGTGTCGGTAGTGTATAGCATGCATCCAATCTAGAGATAAGCTACTTGTTATTGTTAAATTATTGGCATACAATGTGCACAGATAATACCCAACATAAAAACCGCATTAAGCCTATACTAAAATATCGCAGTTTTACCGGCCTTGGCGCGCCGGTAGTGCGTGCCGGTTTGTTTTCGCAACATTCCGGCGCGCGTCGTGCGTTGTCGGACCCATCTGTCACGGCTAACAGTGACCTTGAGATGACCTGCGCGGTCCGCCGGTAGCGACAGCTCTGACGACACGAACCGTCATCACAAATCCGCGCACGATGACGGCTGGTGTGCAAAATGGGAGCCATCCGTCAGCGTCTACGTCCGATGCGCCGGAATCGCCTACAGTGAGACGTCGCCACTACAATCGCAGATCGGAGATCGCTGTAGCTTCCGATAGACATTAAGGATAGGTATTTGGAAGTTAAATAAACTGCGTGTTCGAGGACACTGACGTCATCAAGTGGGCGTCTGTTGGTGCGCATATCCCTATGCGCGATCAAAACGGACAGCTTATCGTCTGTGGCACAAAGATGCCACATCTAGAGGCCATTGAAAAACGACAAGTTTGACAGCTTCATGGATTAAAGGCAATTCTCGACAGGTCTAGGGATTAAATCAGCAATTAATGACAGGAAAACTGCGTGAAATCTGATTGATAATTCCCTCTAATCTGCGGTAATTGACTCGGACATCCACCAACAGAAACCATCCCGTTGGCGCACCGTATCAAACGGATGTTTCACAATGAAAGGAGCGGAAACACGGGAGTAAACATTTGGTGAATAGCGCCGATCGCCGGAGGGGTGGGCGGGTCTTTGCACGGTCATTAGCCAAATGGCGTGTGTATGTATGTGTGTGTCACAAACGGAATAAACAGGGGCGTAAAGCAGCCGCTCCAAGAGCACCGCCCTACAGCGTGAAAGCATTTCGACGTCCAAAATGAAGCGATCCTATGTCAGTCTCTGGCAGTGAAAACACATCATAGTGGTCACAAAGCACCACTTCAAGAGCGCCGACCGCCGGTCACATCAGCATACAGAACATTACTACCAGCACGGCCGCCGACGCATTACAATAGTGCTGGCCACCTGGGCAGCGACATTTTCATATCTAATGAGGCAGGAGTTTCACCGAGGTGCATACGTAGCGCCGATCGGGTCCAAAACGGGCAGAGGGCGGGTCTCGGGTCCAGAGGTGTCATGAATGCCAGTTGGGCTATCGGAGCGAGTCCCGAGCGACCGGAGCGACCCGCCCTGCAAGCAAGTCTTGTAGATCGCCTCAGGACAACTCAGTCGGTTTCTAAGTTGATTTTCAGAGCCAGTTTCAGAGCGGTTCCTAAGGTGATTTCAACCGGAGATGCACAATGCACACCTCAGTTTTGTGCCAAGGTTTATTGAACAGCCTTTAGGATTCCTCCATTAGACGGCCTTCAACACGCTCTTCTTTGGAAGACTGTCGCGACCGACGAGAACAACCGCCCGCCAAGCGTGGTGCACCTCCCAAGGGTACCGTTATGTTGTGCTCTGTTGTCTGTAGCTCTTGTGAAGTAGCACTTGGCGCCGGTGTGCGAAGAGGATTTAACAGGGCATCTGACGTCTAATGACATCGCACATCACTGGTAGGGGTAATAGCAATATAGACTTATGGACCGTATGACTTCAAATAGTAGGCTTTTGATGAGCTAGTGGAAAACAACACATAAGTTGTAGTTCGCGCCAAAGTTAACAGGCATGTGCTGCTTTTATACATAGATTGTTCACTAACGCAAGTGAAAACAACGCTCAAAACACTCAATGTATCAAAAATAAAGCTCAACATTGCCTTCCTCCTATACCACTACCCAAACACATGTTTCACGAGGCGACAGAACGCCGCTCCGTAGCGGGGGACCGCTGCCATCTGTTGACCTATGAGGTCATCCTGCCCGCGCGGTCCCGGCCGTGCGGCGTGCACCCTGGCCGTGCACTGTTCATGGTGCACGCCGGTCGCTCTCCATATAAACACGGCGAGCAGACGGCCTTCCCGAGTGACTAACACTGGGCGAGCCGCGGGGTCTCCGGGAGCGCCGGCAAGGCCACCAATTGACAGTCGCACGTGCCAACTGCAGAGGTTGAGCTAATGACGTCACTGGACCGGCAGGTTGGGGTTATGACGTCATTGAGTAATTGCGCATCCAGTGAATGACATGAACTGGTTGGCAATGAAGGTGTGTGGGAGGTAAAGAAGGTGTGGGGTGGGGAGGAGTAAGTTGGGAGAGGGAAGAGCTGCGACAAGGTGACTGGTGAGTGGCGAGCGATGAACAATGACCATGATATGTGAACAGCAATATGTTCTAAAGGGTTGATACTGGCATATGTTCTCTGATCATAAGCCAATTAATTAATGTAATTATCTGTTTGGTTCTGGTTCTCTGAGGTGACATCAAGACAGCTCATAAGTAAATCACCCAGAAAATTAACCAAGTTTAGCGTCGGTCAATCGCGCTGGTAATTACCAAACACCAAAACCACGAGTATCACGAGGACATCAATAACTGTACCAGAAGGACCTCGACAGCTCACAGCATGACTCACAGATCATCGCGTCCTGGACGGATCCGTCGTGCCTCGTGCACCCTGTGCACACTCGATCACCGCCGTTCACAATGCACCCCGAATGTCTAGTGAGCCTGACACTCGATACGCCCAAACGACAAACAGCACTCTTGGGCGACAAGCTGTCATGGGCTGGGAGACTAGCACGGCGTGACTGGCTTCTGTCCATCGCTTTGCACCGAGACGAGCTATTCGTGTCGTTTCGGAAACAATGCTCGACTCGCTCTAAGGCATACCTTCATGTTATCCCAGCACTATCCCAAATCAACCAGGCGACGCAGTTTGCATCCCACATTATCCTCAGTGCATTCCTGCGCTCGAGGTCCTCGACGCAAACCCAATAACCCTTCACTGAAATTTAAGCTCATCTTTATAATAAGCGGGGAAACACCTTCGCCCACGGACCTGCTGGCTAACCCATTCCTATCCCAGCACAATACAGCCAGTCTCGTCTTCGGTCTAAGTCCGATCGCATTCCGTTGATAGCAATAGAAGCTGCAGCTGGCGGCTATGGGAGCTGGCCATTCTCGGGCTTCTGATGACTGTAGTCGACTATGACTGATGGGGCCTCCATGACCGATCGACGGTGGCAGGGATGGGTTCAGCCTCAGGAAGCCACCTGGGCCACTGGTCATTTGGGACGAATGGCGAGAGGGCGGGGAAGCTGCAGCCAGAGCTGCAGAAGCTTCAGGCAGTGAGACAGCGACTCTGTGCAGGGAGTCATTGGAATGAGCTGATGAAGGAAGCTTGTGTTGCGGGGAGAGAAATGTGCAGTACCTTAGATTGTTCCAGAGAGATAGTGATCGACGTAAATCAAGAAGGGAGTTTCGAAAGCCATCATATCTCTTTGCGTAGCATAAATATATGAAGTGGCTATCCGGCACATTTGTTCTCATGCCTGCCAGGCAACTGATTGTTGTCAGCTAGCCAGGTTTGATACGCTCAATGTTTGGCGTCATAACTGTCACTGCCTATGGGTAAATGCCTTCTTTTCTCTTTTTCTGAAAAGTTTAGAAGAAAAATGCACTCCCGCACGTCCCAATCACGGCGCAAAAATAAACAGATCTAGCACCGGGCCTGCGGTCACCGAACCACAAAATCGACAGCCGCCGGGCCGTCAATCATTATTAGCCGAGCTGCCAGCGAGCCTGCCGCAGCTTAGCTGCGGCGTGCCCGACAGAAATCAGCTTGGAGCCGCACTTAAAACCGCAGTACACGGTCCTGCCACCATGTAAGGCAGCCGCCCGGCCGCCGGCCGCGGGTGCAGCGCTTTACAGCCAGAGCGCTGGAGACACTGTGTGTTTTGGGCGCAGCAGACAGTGCAATTCGCCAGGGTGTCTGCCGGTGGTAAAATGTTGAAAGAGAAAAACAATAGACTGGGTTTGAGGGTCCCGTCTGAGTCGAAAAGATCGGTGAGTCACACTGGTCAAGTCGCCAGTCGCAGGCGTTGTAGTCGAGGCATCATAAGGTCACCAGTAACCAGGGCCAAAGGGTCAGTCGAATATCAGGTAGACCGACCAAGTTTCCATTGAGGCCTCGTTGGGCAATGAGGTACCAAGGGGAGGGATGTCTTATTGCGGAATAAAAGGAAATCAAGACGAGAGAGACGATAACAATTAGGTGAAAACAAGAGAATAAAGAAAATTGACTAGTTTGACCAAGGGCGACCATAAAGCTCCCAGTCGAAGGCATATAAACCAGATGAACTCATAAAGATAACAAATGAAGGAAGCCGAGGGAGATGAAAGTTAACAGATGCGAAGATAATTGTCCTTTACGATGGTAGCGACTTCTGTTGCCATTTACCGTCAGTGAAAGGAGATAAAATATATATCACTCTATGTCCCATAAAACCCATCCAAAGCCAGTCTCAAGACAGACGATACGACACGGTACCTCGAAACGATACAGTCCGCGGACACTAAACACACGGAGTCTGCAGCTTCCAGGAATACCGGCCGAATATTTTTCCGAGTATCACCGCTGTCCGGACGTCGGCGGGCCTCACGGTCGTCGGGCCGGTCCACTTTCACAGCGGAGTGCTGACCCGACGGTCACGTAACGATCCCGACCACTGGCTGACGGTGTAATGGCCGCACCACGACCCGTAACGACCCATAACGACTCGTTACGACGCCGAAACGACGCTCGAACGGCGGAGAGATGCAGGGCTCGAGCACGAGCGAATGACCGGGAAGAGGGAGGGCTGTCATCCATCAGTGTAGGGAACGGGACGGAGACGGGACGGATACGGGATAGAGACGGGACGGAGACAAACATAATATTGTAAGGAGACATGGCAAAGATAGAGCCTTCAGACCTTCAGACCCGTAATTATATTGATACGAATCAAATTGACGGAGAAAAGACGTAATTCCTCTCAATGGCATTATCGCTTGAAATAAGTCAGACTAATGAGCCTGAAACAGAGCAGCGGTGACCTCTGTTGACCCCGAGGTGCGCTGCGTGTGACCGGGGGTGTCGGCTGACGGAGCTGACCTCCGTGACCCGAGACCTCGCGTGACGCCGGGGAGGGGAAGGGGAGGGAGGAAATGACAAATGGACTTCGTACACAGACCGACTGGGCAACAAGGCACTTAACGACTGGATTAGTGAGACATACTTGTTTCCAGCGGTTGTTGGGCTTGGTGAGCTCAGTAGCTTTAATAGCTCCAACGCTGTGTAATCCTCACGAAACCTACCTAATTTCGCAAGCCACATTGCTAGTCAAAAAGAAATTATGCAGCAACAGACCCATGAGTTCGTTGACTTTGCATGGTAATAAGATAAAAAGAATATAGCAGAAAATCAATGAGAAAATTAGTCGCAATGGTGTCAGACGCGTGTTACTGATAAGCTTATAGACATAGGTAACATTATCCCTCGCCCCGTTGGGGGGGGGCCATTTTGCCCCCCCCCCCTGTGGTTTTTCCTGAATAGCAAGAAAACGGCGGCGCGCAGCGCCGCCAAATTTTCAGTACCTTCCCGGGCATCAATTTGACACCTTCACACAAAATTTCAAGTCTTAGGTCACCTTAGGTCAGGAGTTATTGAGGTCAAACTGAGGTCATGTTCGAGCAAAAATGAGCAAAAAACATGCAATCTTGAAACGCCCACCAAATCTACAGTTATCAAGCAATTTCAAAGTTCTTTATATGGTCTAGTAGACAAAAAGCGGCGCTACAAAACTGCTATCTCGGATTTTCAAAATTTTTGGTTTTTGACCCAAAAAAAAATAAAAAAATTGATTTTTTTTGAAAAACTAAGAAAAAATCCAAAATTTTTCCGAATTTCGAAAAAACCGGAATATATGTGATAGTACCAGTGCTCTTCTATATACATACCAAATTTCAGATCGATATCTCGTTTTTTGGCCAAGTTATAGCGAAAAAACTGTTCAAAAATGATGACGTCAAATTTTTGAACTCAATTTTTAGCGATTCTAGACCACGTACGGCAAAACAAAGACCACCATTGAACTCCCCGTGACGAGCTGCATCGATTCGATACCCATTTTATGCAAAAATATCAACTTTGAAATTTGACCTAATTTGACCTGACCTTGACCTGACCTTGACCAAAACGTGACCTAAGCTGGCCCCAAAGGCTGCCTGACCCACATAATCGCATTTGTCATGTAAAATGGACCATAAAACATGTATCACACGACACTTTCATATTGTGACCCCCCCGTGACCTGACCTCTGTGACCTGACCTGGTATCAGTGACCTCAAATAGCAAACTATGTGTTTGAAGAACATTTCCCCATCGATGATTTTCAATGAAATGCATTTTACTCGATTTTACAACGCATTTCTTGAAATGCCTGTAAACGGTAAAAATTGGACCTTTGACCTGACCTGTGACGTCATCGGTTTGACCTAGGTCAATAAAATTGGGTCACAAGGTAGTTCCCCGTGGGGGCTATCCAACGCCGTTTACCGCTTGTCGCTATGTTGCGTGGTTCTCGAGATCTTAGGGGGGGGCCAAAATGGCCCCCCCCCCCAACCGGGCGCGTTGCTCGGCAGAGCCCAACGGGGCGCGGGTTATCCAATATCCATGTTACCTATGGCTTGGAAAACAGACAAATGAAAGCAGCACAAGTCTAACAAAGACAGATCGGCAAACATCCGTAATTCCTAGAAACATGAACTTCATCGATGGCAGCCGCGTCCAGTGTCTCAGACAGATGAGTTACTGTTCCGAGTATTCATTTCCGGTCGGAGTCTGAACTCAGAATTCATCCACTCCTTTTGGTCAAATATATTGAACAATTGGCCACATATTGCTTTACGCAATCACCCCTCACAGACCTCTCACTGGCCGGTTTGAGCTCATGAGATATCCCCCAATCCGGACTCTGAGAGCCGATTTAGCTCACCTGGACCGGCTGGGTAGCGGAGATAACTCACCGGACCGCTCCGGTCACCGCTCGGTCAGACCGGCCGGCCGACCTCCTCTAATGACCCGCGGTGGCCGACCGTAATTACGGCCGGCCGCACTAATGCGCCGGCTCGCCGGGCGGTGCGCCACGACTGCCTCAGAGCGCCACAAACGCCGCAGAGCGCTACAGAGCGCCGCCAGGTTAATTGACGCGTCGAGAGCGGCGCGGTGCTCCCGTGCTAGTGGTAGTTCGCTGACCCGGTAAGAGGTAAGCCGGAGAGTCACGCACATGAAGATGAGAGGAGTAAGAACGGTTACAAGCGGCAAAGAAAAGAAGAGAAATTATGCTTCAGTGACGCATCCCGTATACGTGTTGTACGAGTAGCAGAAGCTTGGCTGTCGGCTAAGCGTTATTAAAAAGGTATTACGATAGGTCGGAAGTGCACGGTGACGGAAGACTGAAATTTTTTTAAATAAGCGTTTGGGAGAAAACTAATCAAGTATTCATATAAAAGGTGGATGTAATAAAGCTCACTTAGATGGCATGAGGCTGACCCTGGAAAGGGCTGACAGAGAAATCCGAGCTGAGAAATGCCCACGATAGGCTCGAGTTCCGTTTGTCGATCTGGATAAGCCATCAGTGAGTAGGTACACACTGGGTAGGCGTACTATTGGCGACACTGATAGCTCGCGATCCGGCGCCGTCTGAACAAATACGGAACGGAATCCGGAAATACAACACGGGCTACCTATACGTGCATGGTATTTCGATGGGCAGTTAATGGTGTCTGATAGACCATCATCAGTGAAGATCAACTTTTACTGGAAGGTCATCAAGATTATGCAAAAGTACCGCAGCTTCTCCATATATGCCAAATAAAATCCAGAATAGTACCTATGGCTGAGCTTAATTATCGTTTCAATAAAAATTATTTATGGTTAAATTGATTTCTGTATTTTCACATGTTTGATAGATATGTGGCGAACCGCTAATTAAATCTTGAGACAATGATCATTATGAATCATTCACCGTATACGTCCAAATTTATGGACATGTTTACATGCTAATTGAGAGCCGACTCATTTCAGCCATCAGCAATGACCACAGGAAGTCACTAAAATCGACAGCTAGTCTATCTAACATGCTCCCTAACGAAGCAACACCGCAGAACACGAGGCCACGTGTTCTGTTCACATTCCGAGACGGCCGAAATCACTCGATTTAGAGGTACTGATGGGCGATTAGCTCTGCTCAGGTGAGTCACAGCCTTGTTCGGCATCAGAGCAGACATGCTGACCAACATGTATCGTTGCCAACACGAGGGACGCCCTTTCCTTTTGCAGATGTTCGACATAACGTCGGCGGTTCAGAACTCGCGGAGCTACCTGGGGCCAAAACGAGCCAGCTCACACCAAGCGCAGCTGACGAGCTGTCTCACTCTAACACGTGGGACGGAGAGATGTGTGCTCGAACAAAACAGTCAAACAGCTCTACCAATACTCGATCGATCAGTTTCCAGCGGAGTTCGTTGCGCAATGTTCGCTCATGGACTGAGAGACCAGCTGAGGTGACAGTGAAGATGACTGGCTGATTTCGGAAAAAAACGTTGGCATTGCGTGGCTTTTCTCCTTCCGAGGAGTCACCTGACTGACGTGATCGTGGTGCCAGCCTTAGCAAAGAGCAGCAGCCCAGTGTTGACACCATTACGGTCGCAGGGAGTTGGAAACGTCTCGGCCAAACGCCTTTGATAGAGAAGACGGAATGTGTGCGAGAGTGGGAGGACGACGTCTAAGAGTGGAACGATGTCCTCTGCGCACATCAGCACGCTTGAACGGAATCGGAATGTCTGTCCGACCAACGTAGCGAACGGGGTTAAGAAGTCAACCGACCGGCCAGCCGATAAGACGGCTGCGGGAAATAACTGAGGACTGTCTCTACACTCAGCAGGTGAGTTTTATGACAGGTTCAAGCACCTCCTGATAACATGGTGAATGGTTATGACTGCTTCCGTTTTCATGAGTCATAAGTGATGTTTCGATTAGTGAGCACATTTATGGCATTATACTTGAAGATTGCGACTGCTCTTGAAAGTGTTTTCCTTCATTACAGAAACTAAAAACATCAGAAATGACTCGGGCCTATAAGCGCCTCAGAGGCTATTGAGAAATGGTGGTGAAATTTTTCTTTAGTAAGGAACCGATATAGAAAACCCAATCGGACCCTCAATATAATACGAAGTCCGAGCGCAGCGTTTGACTATCATCACCGTCCAAGATTTCCCGAAGGAAACTGCGGTCTAGTGAGGCAAAAATATCCGAGCAGAAGCTTGTTATCATTCATCCAGACTGACTTCACTGCACTCAGCTCGCCCGCTATTGTCAACAGGACCAGTTGAATACTACGCAGTCGACGACCAAACTGCGATGTCGAGAGCCTCATATTGAAGTCAGATAAAAACAGACAGCTGCGCCTTCTCCATACGGAGAGACATTTCACAAATCAGGACAGCAGCAGAATAACTATGGAACAGTTGGCCGCAGACTCATCTTTTTCTACGAACTGTAAATGTTAAGATGCACCCGAGGACCTGGACGGTACGGAGATCACGACCGGATTATGGGACCGATACGAGACTAGACTGTCATTTCATTAGCAAGGGGTCAGACGTCTGGACCTGTGAGTCATTCTGTAAGGCGTGGTCAAGGAAAATGTAGGCCAGACAAGGCCCACTGAGCCCAAACGCCACAAGTTAGGTATTTGATGGACACGCAATCCTTTGATTATTGTCGGTACTTCAAATATGAATAAACCTCAACTCCTGATTTGAAAATGCAGGCACTTGCGAATTCACGAATAGAATGACTGTGCGGTGCGGAAGTATAATGGCGCAATGATACATATCAGCGGTGCCAATCTGATGAGTTTGTAATGTCAAAATGCATGGCATTCACGAATTCACGAATAGAATGCCTGCGCAATGCCGACATAACAATGCTGCAATCCAAATCCGGCCAACGGCCAATCTAATTGTGACTGGGCTATGCTAATTTGGAGAGATTAATTGCTTGAATTCACCCCATTCCACTCCCTTTCTCCAGACTCGACATTCCTACATTCCGACAGCATTCCTGCTGCCCCTGCCGTTCCGGGTAACTCGGCGTTAAATCTCCGCCCTAGGTGACACCAGCTGGTCGGTTTGGAGCACAAGGCCTCCTTATCTCGCGCCAAACAGAGCGGACCGTCAGTATCTCTCCCCACCGGACGTCGTCCCGCGCACAAATTCCCTAACTGTCCCGTATACCACGTCTCCGGGACTGGCGTACACTGTCTCCCGTCTGCCCTGACTGTCCCCAGTCCCGTGTACCACAGTGTACTGGCTATGTCTCGGCGTCTTCCCGCTTGTCAGAGCGAATGACGTGGGCTTCCGCTGCGGTCTGCAGACAGATTGGCCGCGTCTCAGACGCCGGCGGAGAGAGGCACGCCCGAAATACCGCCCCTCCTACTCTAGGTGAGTACGCGAGGGAAGAAGACTCCCGCCTCGGAGTCAATCCAGCGGATAGTGGTTGTCACCTCCAGCGAGCAGTGGTTGACCTTCGCAGGAGCGGGTGACACCCGACTGCACTCGTGGACCGGGGTCCTTGGCCGTCACAGTCGGTCCGACTGACCATCTGACCTTCTGACCAATCTGACCGAACCCGCGGCGGTGAACCACTGAGACATATAGCCGCCGAGGCCGACGAAAAATACCTCCGCCGGCGCCGAGCGCGCCCAAAGAAAATAAACTCGCCGGGGTGCGGTGGACGCCGCGGTGACTGAGCGAGCCGCTAGATCGGCCCGGCGTGCCGCGACTGACACCGCTGCAACTGCGTCACCGCCGGCTGACAGCTACTACGAACTGGGAGTCCGAGGGCCCCACGGGCGCTCCCCCAGACACATGGAATAGCTGCGACACTACAAGGTAACATGATGCAGCCTCCAATCTGCAATTCAAACGCTTCAATTACAGGGTTATCCAGTTGTGATAAACCAAATGTGGAGGAAGTTCCGAAGAAAAGATGCGGGAAGGAGTAGGGCGAATGCGAAGTTCCATGGTCGATGTTGCGATGGCCTCTTCAACAAACTTGGATGCGTCATATACTTATCGATTACCAGTGAAAGGCGGAGGGGCCTACCACCTGGAACGAGGGTCGTTGATCCGCCGTCTGACGAGTAACGATGTCGTAAGATTTAGAAAATCGTCGTCATCACCGTAACGGTGGCAGGACCGTCACGGTGACAACTTACAATCCTATCACCACTGACCACCGTCACCATCACCTCACCGTCACCGTCACATTAACCGTCACCGTCACCGTCACCATAACCCCAATCGTCATCATCACAATCACCCTCCCATCCCGTGCTCCAATCACCCCCCCCCCCCCCACCTTCATCCCTCGCCTAACAACCGGGTGGAGCCCCGCGTCCAGCCCCATCAGCCGCCTGACCCCAGGGTCATCGCTGTCCTCGACCACTCCGGGAGGTCAGTCCCTTCATTCACCGCGCCCGGCGAGCCATTACGTGGACACAACCCCTGCCGGCGGCGGCAGCGGAGAGACCCGCGGGCAAAAACAGAGCTGGCTGGACCAGCGGCGACGGCAGCGGCGGCAGCGGCGTGGCGGAGGTTTTCGTGGTAGTTTTCCTGACGTATGTGGCTAGTAGTGGTTGTAGTTGTGGCGAAGGAAGATGCGATGGACCTGTGTGGTCCGCGCTAATGGGCGAGAAACGCTGGAGAGGGCGGTCTAATGGCCGATCGGCATGACAGTCAATGGGTGACGCAGGGAGGTCGGGAGAGACGCAAGAGAGACATGGGGAGACTGAGGAGACAGGGGAGAAGAGAGAAGATGTAGTTCGACTGGTAGAATGGGCGGTACTGGCCGAGGACATGAAGAGCACCCGAACACCACTGGAAACTGAGCTTGACGTGTATTTGACGGGATGGGGACGGGAGGGTAAATGGGGGACCGACCGGCTGCGCACTTCGATACCTGGGGAGGGGAGGGGCAGCTGGGCCAGCGCATACCAGCGTCCGCGTGGCGCCAGGCCAGATCGGGGAGGGGAGGGGAGGGGAGGGGGCAATGGTGCGGACACAAAGCACCTACCTTCGCTCTGGCTGCTCCTTGAGGCTGCGCCGTCCCAGGCCGAACCTTCTGATGCTCTTCAGCTCCGGAAGCCCCATCTGGCCTTCTACGCACCACTGCGAGTCCGTACCTCCCCAGTCCCAACCACACGCGCCACACTGTAACCGATCGAACCGAGCAGCTCTGCCGTCCAACACCGGCCACCAGCCTACGTGCACAGGTGTGGGTGGCACGTGCGACGCGCCGCGAAAGCTGCGGACGGCACGCGACGCGGCACCCCCTCACCGACTTCTGCTGTGACTGCCGCGCGGCGGCCGGCGAGCGGCCAGCTGGCAGCGGCCGCCGCGACCCGTACAGTCTCTGGCGGCACCCGTACAGTCTCGGACATAGAGTCGGACGGAGCGACGGGCAGCGCTCGGCCGGCCGGACGGATGCCGGAGTCGGAAATTGCTTGTCCAAACTTCGATGTGGATTGTGGAGCCAAGGACAGATGTCGCATTGGACCGCCGAGACAACATGTTGGATGCCGGTGAATGATGTTCAATCTGCTCGGTACGTCCAATAAAGGCCGTCCCAAACTTCGGTCTAGGATCCACTGAAGCAGACCGAAGAAAAATAGAGGGACGAAAGAGGCTATCCGACGTAAACTCTGGCGACCTATCAAACAAGCCTTATCAACATTTTTGTTTTCATTTTCAGTCGACCCTTCCTCTCTTCCACAGCAAGGCTCTCGCCTAAGTCCATTTCATCAGAATGGAATGGCATATTGGTCGGTTGGGTTAAATTTTCTTCTCTCGGCCACTTCAAAGATACGTTACCGTTCTGTCTTTACAGATCGGTTACCTTTAACCTTGGCTGTGCGCGCACACTACTCCGTCGTTCTATCTACCGTATTCCGAATTGTTACATTGACTCGTCAGTTCTCCCTCCGTCGTTCTCGTCCGCTCCTGCTCCCTCGCCCGTTCCTGTAAGCCGGGATGTGGTTGAACGTGTTGTCAGGCTGCGTCCAGCCGGCCCGACAGCGGGCACCGCGGGGCACAGCGGGGTACAGCGGGACAAACCCCACAGCCGCAGTTTCGACCTCAGGGCAGATAGACAGACCGACAGACGGACAGACGGGCAAACGGGCATACACAGAAGGACAGACGGACAGACGGACAGACGGACAGACGGACAGACGGCGGATGGACAGACGGACAGACAGACGGACAGACGAGGCGGCCCAACACGACGGAAAGCCTTGATATCCTGTGCCGTGTCGGCCGGGAAAGGACACTGTAGACGGACATTAAGGACAGTGGACACGATGCATCATGCATGATATGGTACGGACACGATAGACGGATACGACAGATATACTCGACAGGCGGACACGATAGACGGGCAAGATAGACGAATACGATAACAGCACCTAAAAAGTGTCTTATACCTATCTATCTTTTGGAGAGTTACGGCCATTCCCCTTGTCATTGTCACGGAGCAAGACAGTTGTTGTGCGTGGGATACCATCGTGAAGCGTCTGAGGTTATCCTGACGCATCCCAGACGATTGTGGCACACCCCAGACGACTTCGATAGGCCCGAGGCGCACGTGGCTGCGAATGTTGATAAACATTAATCCAGCGGTGTTTAAACACGGCTCAGGAATCTCAAATCTGTGTCATGTCCCATCGGAGCAATATGAATGGCCTCCCCCGAGAGATCGTCACGGTTGGGTAGAGCGATGGGAGGGGGTAGAGGGTGAGGGAGGGCGTCGGCCGAAACCTCTGGACTGCACCATCCATCAATAGATCCTGCTGAATAGGTGCAGCGGGTCTAAAGCGGTGCTCTTGACTTTCAAACAGCTCAATTATCGTCCTGAAGCCGACACCCGGCCTATAATGCACTGCCCTCTCGGCGGTGCAGAGTCTCGCCATAGAGACCTACCTGGTGGATTGGAGAGGGTGGGTCCTCAGGACTGTCGGTAACCATGCAGCCACTCCAATATCATCTGCAGCACAGGTGTGAGTCTCGTGCTACCTCCTCTTCGCCCCTCCTCCCCCATATGTTCAGTGTAAGCGACCCACGTCAGCCCAGCTGGCAGTCACACATAAGAAGATGCAATGCTTAATGCTCGTTAGACAAACCAGCACTGACACAACGATTGATTTACGACCACCAGAGGTCTCTCCATAGTCGGTCGGTGATAAATGTAAGGAGACTAATTGGAGATTTTAACCCGTGATGCAGCTATGCAGTCGGGGAAGCACCTGAGTTCTAAGTCGAACTCGAAGCCACCTTTGCTTTGATTCTGAGCTTTGGTTGTTCAAGGATGTGAATCTGTTTGTAATTACGTTGTATAATGCTCTTCTCGAGTCTGATGAAGCAGACTGAGACTCCCCACCACGCTAAAATCTCGGCGTGGCGTGGCTGGAGCCTGGACAGAACCGCGGAGAGCCGTGCCGGGCTCAGCTCGCTGATGGCAGAGGGCACGCAAAGGAGCCATTGGGCGGCCTGTCTGCCGAGCTGGGCCGATAGCCCTTGGCCGCTCCTACCTGGCAGCCAAGGTCGCCATCGAGCTGCCGAGCTGCCGAGTAGAGCCGAAAGGGCACTCAGTAACAGGACCACCCGCCTCGGCACGGGCTTATAGGCCCGGGCAGCGCTTGTCGAACAGCTCTGCGGATCCGAAGGTTGGGACTTTAATTGTGAAAAACCGCCCGCCCGCCGCCAAACGCAAACACCGCAAAACGCACGCCCAAAACGCAAACGCAAACTTCGCAAAAAAAACATCGCCCGCCCGCCGAAAACCGCAGAAAAAACGCAAAAAAAACGCCGCAAAACGCAAACACCGCAAAAAACGCAAACACCGCCGCCACAAAAACGCCCGCATCGCCCGCCGCCAACGGCGAAACGCCGCAAAAAAACGGCCGCCCGCCGCAAACTGCAACAACGCAAATAACGCCCGGCCGCCGGTAACCGCAAAACGCCGCAAAAAACGCCCGCCCGCCACAAACCACAAAAAAAACGCCGCAAAAAACGGCCGCCCGCCGCAAACCGCAAAACGCCGCAAAAGACGGCCGCCCGCCGCCAAACGCAAACACCGAAAAACGTCAACACCGCCGCAAAAAACGCCCGCCGTAGGCAAAACGCAAACACTGACGCATTAAGACAAATATGGCGCCCTGAGGCAAATGTGGTGCATTCATATCTGCCGTTTAAGCAGCCATTCCTTAATTACAAATACAGCGCATCGTAATCGTCCAATGTTCGACAAAGTTACGCACATTCTGCGCTTTGCGGCAAAAATGGCGCTTTTAGACAAACGTGGCGCACTGCAACAAACATGGCACATTCGTTTCTGTCGCTTAACAATTCGTCCACCCACCAAATTTTAGTCCAATCGGACATAAACTGACAAAGTTATGTTTATTTGAATATTTCACCATAAAATATCTCCGCAACGGAGGTGCCCGGAATTGCACGTGTGCCACTTGACCACCGGTGGTGTAAGCAGGACTTGTCCCCTCACCGATTGTGCCATTTCAGGCTTTTTAACTGGTGCAGTTTACGTGCTATAAGGCCACAAATCGGACAACACACGATAATCTGGGAGGTACGCGACTCAAACACGTGGCCACGTGGCACGTGCCGGACCTTTGATAGCTTCACCGTTCACGCCAAGTGATGACCCATCGACGTGGCCATCAGCATATAAAAGATGACCCCGGCTGGTGTCACCGTCTCTGAACAGTGGACTGCTAAACTTAAAAACCGGGAAAATTTAGGGAAATTTCACCTTTCAAATATATAATTTCCCCAGAATTTTGAATTTTTCATTTTACAAAAAATCCGAGATAGCAGTTTTTTAGCCCCCTTCATTCTGTGCCTACACCCGTTTTCAGATCGACACTATCATAAAATTTGACGGCCTGATGGCTATTTCCCCCATTCCTTGCATTTCACAATGCTAGTATATTTAAGCACCAAAATTGACCCCGTGCCACAGCACGTGCAATAGCACGTGCGCCACGTGACCACTAGTGCGACAAGCTGGACTCATCTGCTCACCGGCTCCGTTGATTTGGTGTCGCTAGGTGGAGTGGTTTCCACGCCATAGGACCCCCAGTTGGCCAATGTCGGATTATCCCGGAGGTTACCCCATCAAACACGTTTGCACGTGGCACGTGCTTTTCAATCGCCCCATATCTGACCCATACCATGTGGTAGCCGACACCCCGGTGCACAACATATTGGAACTTTTTCAAAATCTAACGTGGAAATTTTTTGCAAAATCGATTTGAAAATAATTTTTCGAAATCGCCATAGGCTCAACATGGGGTAACTGTCCGTCACGATTACCCGAAACTGTACCCTATGATTTTTAAATAATTACCCCCAGAAGGTGAGGTGCCAGCCCAAGAACTGACCCTAAAAAAGTGGACAAATATTACTGAACAGATTTTGTGCAAATCGCATTTTCAATTTTTCCCCATGTTAACCCTATGGGAAAATGCACGTGCCGATTACCCCAAAACGGGTTAATTATATTGCAAGCGACCGGTACCAGCCGGTAGCTCCCCCATACGGGACCAAACGCTGAAAATGGCAAAAAAATCTAACGAGCCGTTTTCGAGGGTATCAAGATGACCCAAATCGCGGCAGAAACGCTAAACACCCCCCTAGAGAGGTAGCTCAGGTTGGGATTTTCAATAGAAAATCACAATTCTAAAGAATAGTGATTGTTCTTAATTGAAAAGTCCCAACCTTCGGATAGGCCCGGGCAGCGCTTGTCGAACAGCTCTGCGGATCCGAAGGTTGGGACTTTAATTGTGAAAAACCGCCCGCCCGCCGCAAAACGCAAACACCGCAAAACGCGCAAAACGCACGCCCAAAACGCCAACGCAAATGCCGCAAAAAAAACACGCCACGCCAAACACGCACGCCAAAAAACGCCCGTCCGCCGCAAAACACAAACACCGCAAAAAAACGCAAACACCGCCGCCGCAAAAAAACGCCCGCTGCCAACCGCAAAACGCCGCAAAAAAACGGCCGCCCGCCGCTAACCGCAAAACGCCGCAAAAAACGGCCGTCCGCCGCTAACCGCAAAACGCCGAAAAAAAACGGCCGCCCACCGGCAACCGCAAAACGCTGCAAAAAAAACGGCCGCCCGCCGGCAACCGCATACCGCAAAACGCCGCCCGCCTCAAACTGCCGCAAAAAAACGGCCGCCCGCCGCGAACCGCCGCCCGCCGCCAAACACAAACAACGCAAAAAACGCAAATACCGTCGCAAAAACGCCCGCCCACCGGCAACCGCAAAACGCTGCAAAAAACGGCCGCCCGCCGCAAACCGCAAAACACCGCAAAAAACGGCCGCCCGCCGGCAACCGCAAACCGCAAAACGCCGCCCGCCTCAAACTGCCGCCCGCCGCCAAACACAAACAACGCAAAAAACGCAAATACCGTCGCAAAAACGCCCGCCCGCCGCCAACCGCAAAACGCCGCAAAAACGGCCGCCCGCCGCGAAACGCAAACACCACAAAAAAAACGGAAAAGTCCCGCCCGCCACCAAACGCAAACCCCGCCGCAAAAAACACACGCCGTCCGCAAAACGCAAACACTGACCTATTAAGACAAATATGGCGCCGTGCGGCAAGTGTGGTGCATTTATTTCTGCCGTTTAAGCAGCCACCCTCAATCAAAGCGCATCCTCGGATTTTCCACGAAGTTCCTCATCAAACACGTTTCCACGTGGCACGTGCTTTTCAATCGCCCCATATCTGACCCATACCATGTGGTAGCCGTATAAAAATGTCTTATTGTATTGCCCGGCAACGGTCTGTCCCGTCTGTCCTGGCACGTGGCATAATTTTGGAGATAGGTATATCCTGTATGCTATTTGCGTGTAGTAATGAATACAACAAACACTAAGAATAGCTTGAGATAGCGGGATACGTTTAGTGAGATGGTTGCGTGCGAAAGTTATTTTTAACAACAGTTAGCTGCTAGAAACGTGCTGGGTATCAACAATTATCAAGCGTCAAGAAGTCTCATTATAAAGCGCAATACAAGTCGTACATTTATGATCGTATGAGACGTTCTGCATTGATCTTATAACCACTTTTCAAACAGACAAAATAGAAACTAAAAAAATAATTATGCAGCGAACTGCTATGTGAACTTCATTCGAAGTCAGGCAACCATCTCTCCGGGGGCGCCACGAGGAGGCATCCCACAGTGTGGCATATCGGCAAACACAGATCTGCTGTAGCAGGTGAATATTATTTACCCTGCCAATGGCATTGGCAGCAATAGCCGATATTCCCACTGTCCGCCCCCATAAATTTTGCCTGTGGCAATGCAAGCCACTCCATTCATTATGAATGGTTTACCTTATTGTTCAACATCAAAACTGATAATGGGTCAGCTACTCAGGACGAGTCAGCACCACCTAGCCTTACGTAACATACATTGCTTTTTTGCGAATAGTTGATGAATGCGTCTATAGCTTCAATTTAAAATCGGACGTCATTTACCTCAAGAAAAACTTTTAAAAGAATATTACTCAATTAGATAGTGACTACTTCAAATTTGGCGAAAAGTTTGCTGAATGGATATCAATGAGATAGGTCATTAGAACGCTTCTTTGAAGTTTCAGATTTAGACGTTGCAGCCACTAAAAACGGTTATATCGGGGATCAGAACCCAAACGGAGCTAGGAATCTGATGCAACTCGCTTTTGTACCTTTCTTGACGTAATTACACTTAGTTTGCACAATACGTTCGTGGAACTGGTTAAGATAGACTTATTATATTACTGACACGTTTATATCGGGGGATCAAAAGCCGAACGTAGATAACAGCCTGATGCAGCTGGTCATTGTACGTGTCTTGACGCAATTAGGATTAGCTTTCAAAAGAAATGGAACTGGTTCAAGTGTACATTTTTGCCCAAAGTACAAGATATTGACGTCCCAAAACCTGCCATAACCAACAAATTTAACTAAAGAAGAAATGAGGTACATGCATTCTCAAAAAGACCATGCGAGCACACATGCAGTACATGGAAACACGAATGCATTAAAAAAAAAATGAATTTAAAGGGACTATCCCACCTTCAAAAAAGTCCCGTTTAGGATTCGGAAATGTTACTCATGATATTGTGACGAATTCTGCAAGTTTTTACGCGTTTTCATCGTATACTTTTTGAGATATTGCGACTTTTATATTTCATCGTGACGTCATTTAGATCGGATCTGTGACGTAATGAAGGATTTACTTCATGTCAGTGTGGGGGAAATTTGGCAGCAAATATAGGTATTTGCTCTCAAATATGACTCGGCTCATACAATATCAAAAGTGTCTCTGATTGGCTTATTCGTAAATCAAGTGATACTTCACTTGACCAGGCGTTCAAAAGGCAAATGGCGTCATCAGATTACCGTTAATGGTTAAGAGACTGGGCCTTGCGCAGGGCTCATTTTCAAATGAAGGGAACGAATTTCTTCAACACCACGAGGCCGCGGCGGTTGCAACCAAGATAGATAGTGGTTTCTGGGCCTCGCCGCAAACTTGGCTATCTCAACTCAAACCTAATGTAAATGTGAGATAGTCCCTTTAAGGTGGCATGCAAGCACACATGCAAGACATGGAAGCACGTAAGTTTTTTTTTTTGAGGGTGGCATGCAAGCACGGAAAGTTTTGTTTGTGGAAAATGGCATGTGACTCAGGGCTGCGGAGTCGATGGATTTTCGGCGACTCTGACTCCGACTCCGACTTTCAAAAACCAACTCCGACCCCGACTCCGACTCCGCGCAGAACTGTCGACTCCGACCGACTCCAACTCCCGACTCCGACTCCGCAGCACTGCCAGGACTGCGGAGTCGATTGATTTTCGGTGACTCCAACTCCGACTCCAGATCCGGTTTCCAAAATCGACTCCGACTCCGACTCGACTCCAGGCAGATCTGTCGACTCCGACCGACTCCGACTCCGCAGCCCTGATGTGACTCAGGGCTGCGGAGTCGATGGATTTTCGGCGACTCTGACTCCGACTTTCAAAAACAACTCCGACCCCGACTCCGACTCCGCGCAGAACTGTCGACTCCGACCAACTCCAGCTCCCGACTCCGACTCCGCAGCGCTGCCAGGACTGCGGAGTCGATTGATTTTCGGTGACTCCAACTCCGACTCCTGATCCGGTTTCCAAAATCGACTCCGACTCGACTCCGGGCAGATCTGTCGACTCCGACCGACTCCGACTCCGCAGCCCTGAATTGTGACTCAGGGCTGCGGAGTCGATGGATTTTCGGCGACTCTCACTCCGACTCCGACTTTCAAAAACAACTCCGACCCCGACTCCGACTCCGCGCAGAAGTGTCAACTCCGACCGACTCCAACTCCCGACTCCGACGCCGCAGCACTGCCAGGACAGCGGAGTCGATGATTTCGGTGATCAAACTCCGACTCCAGATCCGGTTTCCAAATCGACTCCGACTCCGACTCCGCAGCCCTGCGAAGCACACATGCAATCGTACACGCAAGCACATATCATTTTTAAAAATGAATTTAAGGTGGCATGCACGCACACATGCAAGACACGCAAGCACGGAAAGTTCTTTTTT
Organism: Amphibalanus amphitrite; assembly: GCF_019059575.1. Lineage (NCBI taxonomy): Eukaryota > Metazoa > Arthropoda > Thecostraca > Balanomorpha > Balanidae > Amphibalanus > Amphibalanus amphitrite. The sequence continues at coordinate 272 of NW_024882501.1, read as the reverse complement.
TTTTGTTTTTTTAATGGAAAATGACATGCAAGCACAAATGCAGTCTCTGAGTGTTGGAATTGGATAGATTGCTTAATGTCGTTTCGTTTTTAGCCTACCTAAGGTTCAGTAAACCCCTCATTAATTACGGGCGACGGGGTGAGGGATAGCAGTCTCTAGGCAGAACTTACGTCACCTTCCCACTATCCGTATACTACTTCATTCGATCTAACCTAATTTACCTAAGGGCTCGCCTGCAATTCCGGCGAACCGGAGAGCTGTGACAGCCGTGA